>NW_026869862.1:525000-532500 GCF_018135715.1 Danaus plexippus
AACAGCATATCATCCACGTATACAATCAATATGAAACTTATTCGTAAGCGGAACTTTCATTTCGAACAAATATTTTCATATCATATGTGAAGTCGATCGAAAAACGACTAAGTCCCAGACGCTCCGCGACACGATACGTACCAAACATAATATTATAATATCATCATTCAGATGACCCTATCGACTATATCATATTTATATTGACGATATACGACATCCATATAAAAATTATAAATACCAATGGCATCGTTATAGATGTGAAATAATATTTTTATATCATACACTTGGAAAAATTTCTAAGTCCAGTCATTACACGAACCGGGAGGGTGTTACACAAAAATCTTTAATAATTTCCGTATTTCGAAGAAATCGATCACACCAACAGCATATCATCCATGTATACAATCAATATGAAACTTATTCGTAAGCGGAACTTTCATTTCGAACAAATATTTTTCATATCATATGTGAAGTCGATCGAAAAACGACTAAGTCCCTAATGTTTCATACATAGCCATTATAAAATGTAAAAATTTAAAAAAACTTTTTATTTCACATGTTCTTTATATTTTATTATTTATAGTATTTTAATTGAACATATAATGCCATTTATATATTAGAAATGTATAAAATACGAACTTTTAAAATTTTGTAATACACGAACCGGTCCCAGATTTACCGAATGTCAATTTCTGGCCCTCGCATATATAGGAGGTGGCGGCGCGTGTGGTGGGTCCGCGTCGTCACGTTGCGTACTGTAGGTTGATAGGCGTCGAAGGGAGTTGGTTATATGAAAATATCACATCGTGCAATAGATGTTGATATAAAAATATTATCACATCGTATATTCGATGTTGATAATATAATAATGAAAAATGAAAAAATATCTCATCATTTCTTTGATGTTGATAAAATATGTATGTGAATGATGATAATGAAAAATGAAAAATATCTCGTCATATCTTTGATGTTGATATAATAATGAAAAATGAAAGTATCTCATCATATTTTTGATGTTGATAATATAAATAAGAGACAAAAAAAAAAAAAAAATTTTTTTTTTTTTAATTTAAAAATTATTTCGAATGAAATAATTGTACGTACGTGTACGTACGTTTGAATGATGAAAAAGTACGCTTCGAGAAATCCTCCTAATAACCTTCTTCCTTCGACAAAAACTTCTCTGTGTTGACCGCCGACGGTCGTCGCGTAGTACTTAGCTATACATATCACGATGTGTTTCACACAACGTTTTATAATGGTTAGTATGAAGCGTGATCGTTCTAACGGGGTCGTATTGTACAAAATTTGCTTCCGTCGTGTTGCGCGTAAGTGTGACCGCCGGAGACAATCCCTTAGTAGATAATCCGCCCGAAATAGAATCTATTGGTACTAGATCTCTCTAACACCGTGCGATGATACCGATGTTTGACGTGTCGTATTTGTTAACGCATATATGACAATGTTAACCGATATTAAAGGTGTACGATCTCGTTATAAAAGTAACGATCAACAATATGAAACTTTTTGATGCGTTCAAAATGTTTTCATAATAAATATATATATATAATATATATGAATTAAGAAAGAGAGGAGAGAGGAGGAGTATGATATAAAATGTGTGTGTATATTTCAAAGAAAATATACAAAAATGAATAAATAAATAAAAACAAAATAATAATCAGGCCACCGTTACGTGCCCTCGCTTCCTATACCACAATATAAGAGCGAACGCGTACGATGCGCTCTCGATTGAGAGTTAACTAAAATTAGCTAGCTCCCTGGTTGATCCTGCCAGTAGTTATATGCTTGTCTCAAAGATTAAGCCATGCATGTCTCAGTGCAAGCCGTATTAAGGCGATACCGCGAATGGCTCAATATATCAGTTTTGGTTCCTTAGATCTTACTCAGTTACTTGGATAACTGTGGTAATTCTAGAGCTAATACATGCAATCAGAACTCTGACCAGTGATGGGATGAGTGCTTTTATTAGATCAAAACCAATCGACGGAGGGCCTCGCGTCCGAAGTCGTTAATTTTGATGAATCTGGATAACTTTTGCCGATCGCATGGTCAAGTACCGGCGACGCATCTTTCAAATGTCTGCCTTATCAACTTTCGATGGTAGTTTCTGCGACTACCATGGTTGTCACGGGTAACGGGGAATCAGGGTTCGATTCCGGAGAGGGAGCCTGAGAAACGGCTACCACATCCAAGGAAGGCAGCAGGCGCGCAAATTACCCACTCCCGGCACGGGGAGGTAGTGACGAAAAATAACGATACGGGACTCTTACGAGGCCTCGTAATCGGAATGAGTACACTTTAAATATTTTAACGAGGAACAATTGGAGGGCAAGTCTGGTGCCAGCAGCCGCGGTAATTCCAGCTCCAATAGCGTATACTAAAATTGTTGCGGTTAAAAAGCTCGTAGTTGCATTTGTGCGCCGCGCTGTCGGTGCACCGCATCCGCGGTGATACTGACACGTCTGCGGAGCATATCGTCGGTGAGCCGGCGGTAAAACGCCGGTTCAATATCAAAATCCTATCGCGGTGCTCTTCAGTGAGTGTCGAGATGGGCCGACAATTTTACTTTGAACAAATTAGAGTGCTCAAAGCGGGCTCAAAACGCCGCTTGAATATTTCGTGCATGGAATAATAGAATATGATCTCGGTTCTATTTTGTTGGTTTTCAGAACTCCGAGGTAATGATTAATAGGGATAACTGGGGGCATTCGTATTGCGACGTTAGAGGTGAAATTCTTGGATCGTCGCAAGACGAACATCAGCGAAAGCATTTGCCAAAGGTGTTTTCATCAATCAAGAACGAAAGTTAGAGGTTCGAAGGCGATTAGATACCGCCCTAGTTCTAACCGTAAATATGTCATCTAGCGATCCGCCGACGTTATTACAATGGCTCGGCGGGCAGCTTCCGGGAAACCAAAGATTTTGGACTCCGGGGGGAGTATGGTTGCAAAGCTGAAACTTAAAGGAATTGACGGAAGGGCACCACCAGGAGTGGAGCCTGCGGCTTAATTTGACTCAACACGGGAAATCTCACCAGGCCCGGACACCGGAAGGATTGACAGATTAATAGCTCTTTCTTGATTCGGTGGGTGGTGGTGCATGGCCGTTCTTAGTTGGTGGAGCGATTTGTCTGGTTAATTCCGGTAACGAACGAGACTCTAGCCTGCTAAATAGGCGTCGTCATTTAGGTGTGAGCGATTTCGGTCGTTCAACTCACTGACGGCGTATTAAAATTCTTCTTAGAGGGACCGGCGGCTTCGAGCCGCACGAGATTGAGCAATAACAGGTCTGTGATGCCCTTAGATGTCCTGGGCCGCACGCGCGCTACACTGAAGGAATCAGCATGTTCTCCCTGGCCTAGAGGCCCGGGCAACCCGTTGAAACTCCTTCGTGCTGGGGATTGGGGTTTGCAATTATCCCCCATAAACGAGGAATTCCTAGTAAGCGCGAGTCATAAGCTCGCGTTGATTACGTCCCTGCCCTTTGTACACACCGCCCGTCGCTACTACCGATTGAATGATTTAGTGAGGTCTTCGGACCGACACGCGGTGGCTTCACGGCCGTCGGCGTTGCTGGGAAGTTGACCAAACTTGATCATTTAGAGGAAGTAAAAGTCGTAACAAGGTTTCCGTAGGGGAACCTGCGGAAGGATCATTAACGTTATATAACATCCGATATCAAAGCGATATCAGGATGATTATGATAATATTATATATCCAAGTAAAAAGAGAGACACATATATAAAAATATATGATGCAAATTAAAAAAAAAAAAGAGATGAAAGGGGCGGCATCTCAATAGAAATTAAATATATCTCAAAATAATATATAAATGAAAGGAAAATAAATAAATATAAAAAAAAAAAAACAACTCTACACAAGCGTGTTATGATGTTTTTGAATGAATAAAAATATAAAAGATGTCAGGGGCGGGACATCAAAATAAAAAGAGACACACAAAAACATACACTCGATTACGCCTAGCGTGTTGTCGTTGTTGTTGTTTGTGATGTTAAAAATAAATAAATAAATAAATGAAAGAGAGATATATAAGATGTGAAGGGGCCACATCTAAAAAATAAATAAATCTCCAAGGAGATCGAAATAATATTATGATGATGATGATGATGAAGGAGAGGAGGAAAAGATACGAAATTTAAAACGATTTGACGGATAAACGGATTCATTAGCGTCCCTTCCTTATCCGATACGCACATATGCACTGTATGAGCATACAATTTATATACTCTTGATGTATATATACGTATATGTTAAAACCAGATAACGTTGTAACTCGAAAGCGATATACTAGATATCATTGATTCATCCTATGTTTCTTAACTCTGGTAGATCTCATTTGACATAGACCGGTAAGAATCCGCGCCGCGAGTCTCTTGACGACTACTCAAGACCTTAATAAGTCTAGTCCGAGTTCTGTTTACTTGGTTGGATCAAGGGCGATTAGAGTGAACGTATAATCTGGGCGTTGAAGATAACATGCTGTGGTATATAGCGCTACTATCATTATCTTGTCATTTCGTTAATTCGTTAGGGACACTCTGAGTTTTTTATGCGGTCCGGTGGATTAGTTGTTTACCGTACGTTAACCACACGGGTAAATCCGGTGGGTCGGTTAGTCCACTTGGAGAGAACGTGGTGTGATACGTTTCGTTTGTCATGTCGTTCGCGTCTTTCTATATTATATATCAACATATCACATGTCAATGTGAAATATGTATGTATGTATAAGTAGATTTGATCGCGTCCGTAGGCAATATGAGGCGTATTGCAGCGTTATATAAATGGCAACACCCCCTATATGCGCACGATTGCCCTCTTTGTTTTTTTTTTTTTTTTTAAAAAAAAAGAAAATTTAAATGGTGAGCGTCGCCGTACACATGATATATTTATAAAAATCACTACCCTGAACGGTGGATCACTTGGCTCGCGGGTCGATGAAGAACGCAGTTAACTGCGCGTCATAGTGTGAACTGCAGGACACATTTGAACATCGACATTTCGAACGCACATTGCGGTCCGTGGAGAAATATCCAGGACCACTCCTGTCTGAGGGCCGGCTGTATAAAATAATACACCACACTGTTCCATCACGGTATGACACCTCATAACGCACGCGAACACAGAAAGAATTACATCCATCGCGCACAGACTCGCACATATACGCCACGGAAGTGTCGTTGTGTGTTCGTAGTGTGTGTGTGTATGTGTTTGTTCAGTTCGAATTATGTGTATCGTAGTTTTGTTGTTGTCGACTGTGCGAACATATGACGGTTCCGACGACTGCTAATGATCTTTTTATTCTTTTTATTGTTCTCTTTCTGACGAGACACAAACAGCACGAGAACACGACACACGCACAAACACGACGTCGTACCGCACGCGCGTGAGCGCGAACGCCTCCCTCTCGTAGTACACAGAAAAGACTATGATATCTTATTATGTGTCATTATACGAATCGGAGTTGTCGCACTCGTCGTAGTCGTCGTCGTCGTCGTCGTTGTCGTAGTCGTCGTTGTTGCTGTTGTGACCCATCATAGTGAGAGATTTAAATTGAATTATTGATTGTTTGCAAGTTCGTTTGTCCGTTTAAATATTATATGAGAAATATATATATACACACACGTATATGAAGACTATGAAACATTTTTTTCATTGTGTGAATATATCACATCGAAGTCGCGTGAGTGTTGTTGTCTGTGTATATGGTATGTATATATTATATAATACACCAACGATACTTAGTTACGCCTCGATCAAACAAGTGACACGAGATCGCATCTAGCGTCTGAGCATATATAATATGTGAAGACGGAAACGCACGACACCCGCACAAAAAAATATGAATCTTTGTATGTGTTTGTGTGTGTGTGATACGCGCGATGTTTTGCTGCAGAGAGCGTGATCCTTGCTCCCATCGTTGATCCGTTGCTTTATGATTATGATAATTGTGAAGCGATACGGTGATGTGAGAGGGTAAGAGAAGGTATCCGATGCTCTTTCGTATGCGATTACGTCGTCGTCGTTATTATGCACTTACACATCTACGTCTCTGATTTCAAGATATTTTTTTTGTCGATGTATGAGCGTTTTATGTTTTCTGTGTCCGATCGTTGTGCGTTTCTATTGTGTCGTTAAGGTCTGTGTTATAATAATATTATATATATATCGTGGACGTGGACATCGAACGAAAACAACGCAATATCGCGCCTTCGTATATATGTGTGATATGTAATAAAACGATGAAAATCGAATTTGAGTGTTTCAAATATATAGTTATTCAATGTATGTGTTGTGTGCAAAAAAAAGTAGGCGGACACGACGTCCGAAGAGTGCATCGACGCCGTTTATGAAACCGAAACACTATCACAATCATATATTGTGTGTGTATAATTCGCGCAGACACGAGTACGTGAATCGTGCAGACTACCACACTGCGTGTGCGTGTGTGTGTATGTATAAACGTACTCGGTGTGTGTGTGTGATCATATCGCACATTATATTATATGTATGTAAGATTCGTGTTTTAGTTTTGTGGCGTCGTAGCGCTGACGGATATCGCGTCTGCCTCGTTTTTTTATCGTTGGCCTCAGATCAGGGAGGATCACCCGCCGAATTTAAGCATATTAGTAAGCGGAGGAAAAGAAACTAACTAGGATTTCCTTAGTAGCGGCGAGCGAACAGGAAACAGCCCAGCACTGAATCCCGCGGTTGTAACGATCGCGGGAGATGTGGTGTTCGGGAGGTTCCGCTTTCTCGTCGTCGCCGCTCCTGTCCAAGTTCGTCTTGAACGGGGCCGTTTTCCCGTAGAGGGTGCCAGGCCCGTAGCGACGGAGCGAGACGGCGAGAGGGACACTCCTCAGAGTCGGGTTGCTTGAGAGTGCAGCCCTAAGTGGGTGGTAAACTCCATCTAAGGCTAAATATTACCGCGAGACCGATAGCGAACAAGTACCGTGAGGGAAAGTTGAAAAGAACTTTGAAGAGAGAGTTCAAGAGTACGTGAAACCGTTCAGGGGTAAACCTGCGAAACTCGAATGAACGAACGGAGAGATTCATCGTCGCTCGGCGGCGTACGGGCGTCGCGCCTCGATGTCGTGCTTGCGTCACGCAAGTGGCGTACGGCATGACACGGGTCGCGTCCGTCGACGTTCGCCGAAGGCGTGCACTTCTCTCTTAGTAATACATCGCGACCCGTTCGATGTCGGCATAAGCGCCGTTCGGGAGTCCAATCGTCGCGTTCACGCGTGGCGGCTGGACCGTGACGGTGGCCTGCCGGCTGTCGGACGGTAGTACAAAATCGTACAATATACGAATCGCGCACGCGTCTCAAAACGCGTCCGGCCCGACGCAAGCGTGCGCCGCATACAGTCTCTGTCCTGCCCGAGTGCGGATAGGGGCGCGGTGCTGCTGTCTGTCGCCGCCGTGCTGTCTCGGACTGTGCGCGTATCCGTCTGCGATG
>NW_026869862.1:537500-540000 GCF_018135715.1 Danaus plexippus
GAAAAACGACTAAGTCCCAGACGCTCCGGCGACACGATACGTACCAAACATAATATTATAATATCATCATTCAGATGACCCTATCGACTATATCATATTTATATTGACGATATACGACATCCATATAAAATTATAAATACCAATGGCATCGTTATAGATGTGAAATAATATTTTTATATCATACACTTGGAAAAATTTCTAAGTCCAGTCATTACACGAACCGGGAGGGTGTTACACAAAAATCTTTAATAATTTCCGTATTTCGAAGAAATCGATCACACCAACAGCATATCATCCACGTATACAATCAATATGAAACTTATTCGTAAGCGGAACTTTCATTTCGAACAAATATTTTCATATCATATGTGAAGTCGATCGAAAAACGACTAAGTCCCAGACGCTCCGGCGACACGATACGTACCAAACATAATATTATAATATCATCATTCAGACGACCCTATCGACTATATCATATTATATTGACGATATACGACATCCATATTAAAATTATAAATACCAATGGCATCGTTATAGATGTGAAATAATATTTTTATATCATACACTTGGAAAAATTCTAAGTCCAGTCATTACACGAACCGGGAGGGTGTTACACAAAAATCTTTAATAATTTCCGTATTTCGAAGAAATCGATCACACCAACAGCATATCATCCACGTATACAATCAATATGAAACTTATTCGTAAGCGGAACTTTCATTTCGAACAAATATTTCATATCATATGTGAAGTCGATCGAAAAACGACTAAGTCCCAGACGCTCCGGCGACACGATACGTACCAAACATAATATTATAATATCATCATTCAGATGACCCTATCGACTATATCATATTATATTGACGATATACGACATCCATATAAAATTATAAATACCAATGGCATCGTTATAGATGTGAAATAATATTTTTATATCATACACTTGAAAAATTTCTAAGTCCAGTCATTACACGAACCGGGAGGGTGTTACACAAAAATCTTTAATAATTTCCGTATTTCGAAGAAATCGATCACACCAACAGCATATCATCCACGTATATAATCAATATGAAACTTATTCGTAAGCGGAACTTTCATTTCGAACAAATATTTTTCATATCATATGTGAAGTCGATCGAAAAACGACTAAGTCCCAGACGCTCCGCCGACACGATACGAACCAAACATAATATTATAATATCATCATTCAGATGACCCTATCGACTATATCATATTTATATTGACGATATACGACATCCATATAAAAATTATAAATACCAATGGCATCGTTATAGATGTGAAATAATATTTTATATCATACACTTGGAAAAATTTCTAAGTCCAGTCATTACACGAACCGGGAGGGTGTTACACAAAAATCTTTAATAATTTCCGTATTTCGAAGAAATCGATCACACCAACAGCATATCATCCACGTATACAATCAATATGAAACTTATTCGTAAGCGGAACTTTCATTTCGAACAAATATTTTTCATATCATATGTGAAGTCGATCGAAAAACGACTAAGTCCCAGACGCTCCGCCGACACGATACGTACCAAACATAATATTATAATATCATCATTCAGACGACCCTATCGACTATATCATATTTATATTGACGATATACGACATCCATATAAAAATTATAAATACCAATGGCATCGTTATAGATGTGAAATAATATTTTTATATCATACACTTGAAAAATTTCTAAGTCCAGTCATTACACGAACCGGGAGGGTGTTACACAAAATCTTTAATAATTTCCGTATTTCGAAGAAATCGATCACACCAACAGCATATCATCCACGTATACAATCAATATGAAACTTATTCGTAAGCGGAACTTTCATTTCGAACAAATATTTTTCATATCATATGTGAAGTCGATCGAAAAACGACTAAGTCCCAGACGCTCCGGCGACACGATACGTACCAAACATAATATTATAATATCATCATTCAGATGACCCTATCGACTATATCATATTTATATTGACGATATACGACATCCATATTAAAATTATAAATACCAATGGCATCGTTATAGATGTGAAATAATTTTTATATCATACACTTTGAAAATTTCTAAGTCCAGTCATTACACGAACCGGGAGGGTGTTACACAAAATCTTTAATAATTTCCGTATTTCGAAGAAATCGATCACACCAACAGCATATCATCCACGTATACAATCAATATGAAACTTATTCGTAAGCGGAACTTTCATTTCGAACAAATATTTTTCATATCATATGTGAAGTCGATCGAAAAACGACTAAGTCCCAGACGCTCCGGCGACACGATACGTACCAAACATAATATTATAATATCATCATTCAGACGACCCTATCGACTATATCATATTTATATTGACGATATACGACATCCATATAAAAATTATAAATACCAATGGCATCGTTATAGATGTGAAATAATATTTTTATATCATACACTTGGAAAAATTTCTAAGTCCAGTCATTACACGAACCG
>NW_026869862.1:547500-584512 GCF_018135715.1 Danaus plexippus
GGCTATACTTGAGGTCGCTCTTAAGTCAAAAAACCTTAAGGGCGGCTGCTTAGGTCATTAAAGGCCTCTTCGGCCCTATCAGGGAAGCAAAAGAAGTACTTCTCTGCCGGACCAGTACGGAGGAGGTTGCTATACTACGGACACAGCTGGAGGAGAGAAGAGTAAGAACGCTCGCCTCAGCAAGAACTGGCTGAGCTGAGAGAGGGGCAAGCCCGCTTGCGAGCGGACATGGACCAGTGGCCATTGCCCCTCCCACGGTTGTAGCGGAGAGGAGTTTTGAGGAGCTTGTGCCGGAATGTTGTTGACATAGGCACATGATGGATGCGAAGCTCCGTGATATAGAGAGAAGGCTCCTAACGGAGAGACGTTCGCGGCCATCATCCGCTTCCGACAATAGCATCCAGTCCCAGCGTCGGAAGTACCTTGATTCTTCACGTGGCCTGCGAACCAAGCCCAGGACCGACGCCTGAAGCCAGTACCAAAGCGGCTTCAGGCAAGAAACAAAACCCCACGAAACCGAGGCAAAAAAACAGCCGCCCGGTTTCTGCCTCCCCCGCCGGTTCCATGGCCGAAAGGTGGACGGAGGTTGTCAGAAAGAAGGGCAAGAGCAAACAACATCCTGACTCTTGCCCTGCGAGCGCTGCTGTCCAATCTCGGACAACAAAAGGAGCGGCCGCAGTACTCAGTCTGTGCCCCGACAAGACCGGGGCCGAAGAAAAAGAAGAGGAAGGAAAGGAGGAGAGAAGTTCGTCCCCAACGCACGCCGGCAGTGGTCATCACACTGCCGCGTGAGATACAAGAGCGCGGGATCAAATACGAGGACGTCCTCAAGAAAGCGCGGGCGAGACTCGATTTGGCGGAGATAGGGTTGCCTATGGGTCTCGTCTGCAAGAAGACGGCAACGGGGGCCCGTATGTTCGAGCTCCCGGAGAGAGTGTGGGCGAGGGAACAACAGCTGATCTCCTCGCACGGAAACTCCAAGAGCTGGCTCCTGAAGCGAAGATCGCCAGGCCCCCTACAGTGTGCCGAACTGCGCATTTCGGGTCTGACGACTCGGTCGGGAAGGAGGACGTCCTCGCAGCCGTTGCACGCAGGGAAGTTGCTCAGCCGAGCATATCAAGGTCGGGCAGGTGCGGTTTCGAGGAGACTTCGGCACCGGCGCAGTCTGGGTGAAGTGCCCCATTAAAGCTGCCAAGACACTCGCTGACGCTGGTCGATTGTTGGTCGGCTGCTGGTGCTCGGCGAGGGTGCAGACACTTGAGCCTCGCCCAATGCGATGCTTCCGTGCCTGGAGATTGGACACACTGGCATGCGATGCCCGTCAACCACCGACCGTAGCGGTCTGTGCTTCCGTTGCGGCGGTGAGGGGCATGCGGCCAGTGACTGCGGAAGGAGCGCATTGCCTGGT
Organism: Danaus plexippus; assembly: GCF_018135715.1. Lineage (NCBI taxonomy): Eukaryota > Metazoa > Arthropoda > Insecta > Lepidoptera > Nymphalidae > Danaus > Danaus plexippus. The sequence goes on from NW_026869862.1 coordinate 548,909, forward strand.
CTGCGCAGCAGCTGGAGCTCCCGCAAACCACATGGTGGGTGGGAAGAACGCCACCCGCCTAAGAGAAGGAAGAAGGGTTAAGGGGCCATAAACCCTCGGCCCCGACCACTAATCTGCCGGTACGGAGGAAGCTATAACAACATCTAATGGCTAACAAAACCATCAGCTTCCTCCAAGCAAACCTGAACCATTCCCCTGGTCCGCAGGATCTTTGCCTGCAGGCCTTGGCGGAATGGTCCATCGACGCGGCAGTCCTTTGCGAGCCGTATTACATTCCCGACCGTAACAACTGGGTCTGATGCGGTTCAGTCCGTGGTATAGTCGTCTCACCTATGGCGCGCGATCCTCCCCCCTCACTGTCATCCGAAGGGGGAACGGGTATGTCGTTGCCACGTGGGACAACTTGGTACTTGTGGGTGTCTATCTCTCTCCGAGGAAGCCGTCGCAGAGATCGAGAGACTTCTCGACGAGGTCGGGGAGGAGATAAGACGAGCGTCGCCAAGGCAAGCCGTCGTCCTAGGCGACTTTAACGCGCACAGCACGGCGTGGCAGTCGCCCGCCACGGACTCTCGCGGGGAGATGGTGGAGGAGTGGGCGGCAGCGTTCGGCCTGTGCCTCCTGAATCAGGGTGATGCCGTTACGTGCGTACGACCGAGGGGGCGAGTCCAAGTTGACCTATCGTTCGCTGTTCCTGCGGTTGCAACGCGTGTGCGTAACTGGCGGTTTCTGGTGGAGGAGGAGACGCTGTCAGACCATGCTTCATCAGGTTTGAGTTGGCTCCACAGGAAGGCTCTTCGTTTCGCCGTCGCGCCGCGGGAGCACTTCGGCGTTCCCGCGGTGGTCTGACCGAGCTCGACAGGGAATGGCGGTGGAGGCGTCGATCGTCCAAGCCTGGACCATGCGAGTCGAGCAGCCCGTTGAGGTGGATGAGGAGGCGCGCAAGTTCCGCCGGAGTCTATGGCGGATTTGCGATGCGTCGATGCCCCGTGTCGCGCAACGCCCTCCCAGACGCCAGGTGTATTGGTGGACGCCGGAGATCGCGCAGCTGCGTGCAGTCTGCGTGGTGGCGAGGCGCCAGTACACCCGACAACGAAGGCAGCGTCCTCGCAACGAGGCCGTCGAAAGTCGGCTTCGTGACGTCTACAACGAAGCGAAGAGCGAGCTTCGGCAAGCTATCTGCAGGTCGAAGGATACGGCTCGTGAGGAGCTGCTCGTGCGTCTAGACAATGACCCGTGGGGGCGTCCGTATCTCGGTGCCCGGAATAAGACCCGGACCCAGACGGCCCCGATCACGGAGAGTCTAGAGCCGGAGCTGCTGCGACGCGTCGTTTGTGCTCTCTTCCCCGAGGAGGTCGCGCACTCGATGCCAACGGCAGGCACTTCTCGCGAGCTGGAACGGGCGGTAACTATTGCGCCCGTTACTCTGGAGGAGCTCGAGAGGACTCTGTCACCGCTAAAGGCCAAGAAAACCGCCCCCGGGCCGGACGGTGTCCCCGGACGCGTCCTGGCTCTCGCTCTGGGCGAGTTGGCCGAGTGGTTCTTGGAGATCCTCAATGAGTGTTTGAGGACGGGCCGCTTTCCATCGGTTTGGAAAGAAGGACGGCTCGTTCTCCTCCAGAAGGTAGGTCGACCTGCAGACTCGCCGTCTGCCTACCGTCCGATCGTGCTGCTAGACGACGCGGGTAAGCTCTTTGAGCGAATACTAGCCAACCGCGTCGTCGCTCACTTGCGCAGCGTAGGGCCCGATCTGGCCGAGTGCCAGTATGGTTTTCGGGGTGAGCGTTCTACCATCGACGCCATCTCGAAGCTGAGGAGTCTTGCGGATGATGCCGTGTCGAGGGGTGGGGTGCTGTTGGCGGTGTCCTTGGATATCTCCAACGCATTTAACACCCTTCCTTTCGGCGTCATTGAGGAGGCCCTCAGATACCATGGTCTGCCACTCTATATCCGGCGGACCATCGGGTCTTATCTCCGCGGACGAGAGATCTCGTTCGTGGGGTGTGACGGCCGGGTTCATCGCCATGAGGTGCGCTGCGGCGTTCCGCAGGGGTCGGTTCTTGGGCCGCTCCTGTGGAACTTGGGCTACGACTTCGTGCTACGCGGTGCCCTCCTAACCGGGCTGAGCGTCGTTTGCTACGCGGACGACACGCTCGTTGCAGCCCGAGGCGAGGACCTGGAAGAGGCGACGGTGCTTGCTGAGGCGGGAGCCGCCTTGGTCGTGCGGCGCATCGAAATGCTCGGGCTGAGGGTGGGCCTGGATAAAACAGAGGCCCTCCTGTTCCACAGCCCTCGAGCCAGACCGCCGACGGGCGCCAGCATCAACATCTGCGGCGTCCGCGTCGAGCTCAGTTCCCGGATGAAATATCTGGGGCTGACTCTGGACGGAAGGTGGAGCTTCCGGGAGCACTTTCGCGGTCTAGTTCCGAAACTCCTCGGGACGGCGAACGCGCTCGGAAAGCTTCTGCCAAATCTCGGTGGTCCCAGCGCGACATGCCGGCGTCTGTACACCGGTGTGCTGCGCTCGATGGCGCTGTACGGAGCTCCAGTGTGGGCCGGTGCCCTCACATCGCCGAACGTGACGGCGCTGCACAAAGTGCAGCGCGTCATGGCGGTGAGGGTGGTACGGGGATACCGCACTGTCTCCCACGAGGCGGCTTGCGTGCTGGCTGGGACGCCTCCTTGGGACTTGGAAGCTCAGGTCCTGGCGGAGGTTTACCAACAGCGCGCACGAGCTCGTTCCCAGGGTGTGAATCCACCCCGGGAACAGGTGGAAAGTTGGCGTCGCTCCGCGCAAGTGGCGCTCTTTCGTCGTTGGAAGCGACGGCTCTCTGTGCCAAAGGCCGGGTTGCGCACCGTGGAGGCGGTTCGGCCGCTCCTCAGGGAGTGGGTGGATCGCCGACATGGTTCCTTAACCTTCCGGTTGGTGCAGATCCTTTCGGGACACGGCAGTTTCGGAAGGTATTTGTGCCACATAGCCGGGAGAGAGCCGACGTCGGCGTGTCATCACTGTACTTGTACGGAAGACACTGCCGACCACACGCTGGCGGAGTGCCCTGCGTGGGAATCGGAGCGGCGCGAATTATCCACTGTGGTTGGCGCGGACCTCTCGTTGTCGGCCGTTGTCAAGGCAATGGTGGGTAGCGGGAGGGCCTGGGCGGCGGTGGTCTCTTTCTGTGAGGTTGTCATCTCGCGGAAGGAGGCTGCCGAAAGAGTGAGGGAAGACGATCCCTCCTCGATGCCGATGCGCCGACGGAGACCGGGTCGTAGGCAGCGGGATTATGCCCGCCGAATGCCTCCCCAATGAGAGGAGCCTGCGGGTGTCGGAGGGGAAATCCGATGCCCGGTGATCCAGGACGAGCGGAGGGCTGCAGGTCTTGCGTTCTGACAGGCAGCCCTTGGAGATAGGTAAGGGAGGTGCGGTGGAGCCCACTTTTCCCTACCGAAGGCGGAGCCCTTAGGGGCTCGTGCGTAGTGAACGGAAGAATGGCAGGCCGTACCCGTTGCACTAGATCACGCACTGCGCCGTGAACGCCGGGGGGTTTTAGTGGGTGGAAATCCCACATGCCCCGGTCGCGTTTCCCCCGCGGCCGGAAGTCTTTCAGAAGATTTCCCCTCGAAAAAAAAAAAAAAAAAAAAAAAAAAAAGGTTAGGTTAGGTTAGGTTAGGTTAGGTTGGGGGCGATACCGGTTCCTCCACGTTGGTGCCCCTGGGCAACGTCTGGGTGCGCCGCCCCGCTCTTTACACGGGGTGAGGTACTCAGACGGCTGAACACCGGTCTTTCTCTGTCTTTCCTTCTTTATATAGTTTACTCTTCTCTTGTTTTATGTATTATATATATTCTATCTTTCATCGTCTTTCTTCACTATCTTTCTTTTATGTTTATTCTTATGCGTGACGTATGTATGTGGATGGGCAGGCTTTTACGGCCCCTAATCCCCGGAGTGTGGTGCCCGTCCTTGGGATGGATGGCGAGCGGGTGGCTCGTCCCGAGGGCACTAGGTTTGGCCCTACCTTAAAGGGCCACAACTATGAATGGCGAATGTAAACAAAAAACTACCCCAGGAGGGTCCCAGCCTTGATGAGGCTGGGGAATCCCTCACCGGCTCGCCGGTCTGCCCCGCGTATTCTGGGGGGGGCAACAAACGCCAAGGGGGTCCTTCCTCAAAGGATCTCCAAAGACGAGGTGCAGTGGGCACGAACGACCATGGCTCGAATAAAGGAACTGATGCTTGCGATAAGGTGCTTGTCGTTAGATTGGAACGAGACGTAGTGGGTACGTCGAGGACGACGCGGTCCAGTGCGCGAGAGTCCTCCGTACCCAGGAGCGAGACGAGCGTGAGGAGTGTGGCACGCAGCGCTCGCTCGACGAGCGGCCAGGGAGGCTCGGACACGGATCCGGAATCCATGGAGACGTGTTCCGAGCTCGATATCCCCGCTCCGGCCCGTAAGCGGCCGTTGAGGCTTTCGTCGGGAGGCAGCTCGTCGGGCCAAAGCCCGAAAGTGGCGGCCACCACTTCGGCCAAGCGTGGCAGAGGACGACCCCCAACTACGGGGATGTACGTCGGGCTCGCCAAAGCCAAGGAGGCGCTGAACCGCCAAAAGCGGGAGGCGCTCCTTTTAGAATCGGAGGAGGAGGTGATGAGGCGGGCAAAAAGGGTTGAGGTAGCAATACCTTCCCTCGATTCCATGCCGGCCTCATCCCTCAATAAAGAAATGGATCAGGCGCTCGAAGCCATCCTAGAAGTCGCCCGGAAATCCGGGAACTTGAAGGGTGGCTGCATTAGAGCCCTGAAAACGTCAGCTGAGCTGTTGCGGAGCGCCAAGAACGTCCTTCTGGAGAGAGGCGCAAACGAGGAGGTTCAGATCCTGCGTACTCGTCTAAAGGAGGAGCAGGAGAAGAACTCCCGTCTCCAGAGGGAACTTGAGGCGCTGAGAGAGGGGCAAGCCCGTTTAAGGGCCGATATGGACCAGCTGGCCATGGCCCCCCCCCCTCGAGAGCAGAGAGAACAGCTGCTGGAGGAGCTTCGCGCCAAAATGATGCTCGATCTAGGGAGTTTGATGGACGCGAAGCTCCAGACCATAGAGGACAGGCTCTTGCCGGAGAGACGTCTGCGGCCGCCCTTAGCCTCCGACAGGGCTCCATTAGCAGCGTCGGAGGCTGTGGCAGAGCCCGAACGCCGCGCAGACCGGCAAACTGAAAGGAAGAAGGGAGGAGCGACAAAGAAGGCTCCGCAGAAGACGGTGGCAGCTGCCCCGCGCTTCTTGCCTCCGCCGCCTCTGTCCATGTCTGAAAAATGGACGGAGGTTGTGAAAAAGAAGAAGGCCCCGAGTGCTGGTGCTGGTCCGGTTGCCGTTCCCAGAGGGGGACAGAGCAACGGTCGGACCGCACCCAAGCCCAAAGCCCCACAGGCTCAAACGGGGCAACAGAAGCGGAAGAGGCGTGGGAAAAAGCGGAAGCGGACACTCAAGCCACAGAAGACGCCGGCGGTAGTGTTAACATTGCCAAGAGACAGTGCCAGGACGTATGAGGACGTCCTAAAGACAGCGCGGGCGGGACTCAACCTAGCTGAACTAGGTCTGCAAATGGGTCTCGTCTGCAAAAAGACGGTAACGGGGGCCCGTATGTTTGAGCTCCCGGAGGGCGCAGGTGAGGCCAAAGCGGACCTCCTAGCGCAGAAACTCCGGGAGCTGGTCCCCGAGGTCAAAGTCGCCCGGCCCGTGAAGAGCGCAGAGTTGCGAGTCTCCGGGCTGGACGATTCAGTGTCAAAGGAGGACGTCCTCGCGGCAATTGTCCGGCACGGCAAATGCTCCGCCGAGCATGTGCGGGTGGGCCCGATCCGCTTCCGCGGAGTTTTCAGCACGGGAGCAGCGTGGGTGCGATGCCCGGTTGAGGCGGCGAAGTGCCTTGCCGAAGCCGGCCGCCTTTTGGTCGGCTGGAGCTCGGCGAGAGTAGTGCCGCTGGAGCCGCGCCCCATGCGTTGCTTCCGGTGCCTCGAGTGGGTCATGCCGGCCTAAGGTGCCCGTCAACCACCGACCGCAGCCGTTTGTGCTTCCGCTGCGGCGGTGAGGGGCATATGGCCGAGGCGTGCACTTCGGACCCGCGGTGTCCGGTGTGTGCGGAGGCGGGAGTAGCCGCCAACCATATGGTGGGGGGCAAGCAATGCCACCCACCCAAGAGTCGCAAGGGCGTGGGGCCCTCCAAATCCTCGGCCCCGCCCAAGAAATCTGCCGTGCCTGAGGTAGTTATAATGGACGTGTAATGGCCTACACGCCCATCCAATTCCTCCAGGCGAACCTGAATCACTCCCCTGGTCCGCAGGATCTTTGCCTGCAGGCCATGGCGGAGTGGTCCATCGAGGCGGCAGTGCTCTGCGAGCCGTACTTCGTCCCCGATCGTCCGAATTGGGTGACGGATACGGATCGGTCTGTGGCGGTGGTCGTCTCATCGGGTGTGCGCTCCTCTCCTCTTGCCGTTGTCGGTAGGGGGGAAGGGTATGTCGCTGCTCGGTGGGGCGATCTCGTACTGGTGGGCGTCTATCTCGCCCCGAGGAAGCCCGTCGCAGAGGTAGAAAAACTTCTCGACGAGGTCGGGGCGGAAGTGAGACGTGCGTCGCCGAGGCAAGTCATCGTTCTCGGCGACTTCAATGCCCACAGTACGGCGTGGCAGTCGCGCGTCACGGACTCTCGCGGAGAGGTGGTAGAGGAGTGGGCCACAGCGTTCGGCCTGTCACTTCTCAACCGGGGAAATGCCGTTACGTGCGTACGACCGCAGGGTGAGTCCGTAGTGGACTTATCGTTCGCTACTCCCGCGGTCGCAACGCGAGTACGTAACTGGCGAGTTCTGGTTGAGGAGGAGACGTTGTCGGACCACTCCTTTATCAGGTTCGAGTTGGCTCCACAAGGAGGCTCTTCGTTTCGCCGTCGCGCCGCCGGGAGCACGTCTGCGTTCCCGCGGTGGTCTCTGACCAAGCTGGACAGAGACATGGCGGTGGAGGCATCGATCGTCCAGGCCTGGACCATGCGAGTCGATCAGCCCGTTGAGGTGGATGAGGAGGCGCGCAAGTTCCGCCGGTCCCTATGGCGGATCTGCGATGCGTCGATGCCCCGCGTCACGCAACGCCCTCCCAGACGCCAGGTGTATTGGTGGACGCCGGAGATCGCGCAGCTACGCTCAGTCTGCGTGGTGGCGAGACGCCGGTACACCCGACAACGGAGGCAGCATCCTCGCAACGAGGCCGATGAAAGTCGGCTTCGCGATGCCTACAAGGAAGCGAAGAGCGAGCTTCGGCACGCTATTTGCAGGTCCAAAGAGTCGGCCCGCGAGGAGTTACTCGCGCGTCTAGATGGAGATCCGTGGGGGCGTCCGTATCTCGGTGCTCGGAACAAGATCCGAGCCCAGACGGCCCCGGTCACGGAGAGTCTAGAGCCGGAGTTTCTGCGAAGCGTCGTGTGCGCCTTGTTCCCAATGGAGGCCGAACACACGATGCCAGCGGACACTTCGCGCGAGCCGGCCCGGTCGGAGGTCATTCCGGCCGTCTCTCTGGAGGAGCTTGAGAGGTCTCTGTCGCCGCTGAAGGCCAAACAAACCGCCCCCGGACCGGACGGCGTCCCCGGACGCGTCCTGGCCCTGGCCCTGGGCGAGTTGGCCGAGTGGTACTTGGAGATCCTCAATGAGTGTCTAAGAACGGGTCGCTTTCCATCGTCTTGGAAAGAGGGGAGACTCGTTCTACTCCAGAAGGGAGGACGACCTGCAGACTCGCCGTCTGCGTACCGTCCGATAGTGTTGCTAGACGACGCGGGGAAGCTCTTCGAGCGGATCCTCGCGACTCGTGTCGTCCGACACATCAGCAGCACGGGGCCCGATCTGGCTCAGTCCCAGTATGGTTTTCGGGGTGGAAGGTCTACCATAGACGCCATCCTGAAACTGAGGAGTCTCGCAGATGATGCCGTGTCTAGGGGCGGAGTTGCGTTGGCGGTGTCCCTCGACATCACCAACGCGTTCAACTCGCTACCCTTCGGCGTCATCGAAGAGGCCCTCAGGTACCATGGTCTGCCGGATTACATTCGGCGGACCATCGGGTCCTACCTCCGCGGACGGGAGATCTCGTTCGTGGGGGGCGACGGTAGGTTGCATCGTCACGAGGTGCGCTGCGGTGTTCCGCAGGGGTCGGTCCTCGGGCCTCTCCTGTGGAACTTGGGGTACGATTTCGTGCTCCGCGGCGCCCTCCCGACCGGGCTGAGCGTCGTCTGCTACGCGGACGACACGCTCGTGTTAGCCCGAGGCGATGACCTGGCAGAGGCGAAGGCGCGTGCCGAGGCGGGAGCCGCCTTGATAGTACGGCGCATCCAGATGCTCGGGCTGAGGGTGGGCCTAGAGAAGACAGAGGCCCTCCTGTTCCACGGCCCTCGAGCAGGACCTCCGACGGACGCCAGCATCAACATCTGCGGCGTCCGCGTCGAGCTCAGTCCCCGGATGAAATATCTGGGGCTGACTCTGGACGGAAGGTGGAACTTCCGAGAGCATTTTCGCGGGTTAGTCCCGAAATTACTCGGGACGGCGAACGCACTCGGAAGACTTCTGCCGAATCTCGGTGGTCCGAGCGCGACATGTCGGCGCCTGTACACCGGCGTGTTGCGTTCGATGGCGCTGTACGGAGCTCCAGTGTGGGCCGGTGCCCTCACGAGGCCGAACGTGGCTGCGCTGCACAGAGTGCAGCGCGTCATGGCTGTGAGGGTGGTACGGGGATACTGCACTGTCTCCCACGAGGCGGCTTGCGTGCTCGCTGGAACGCCTCCCTGGGACTTGGACGCCCAGGTTCTGGCGGAGGTTTACCAGCAGCGCGCTCGAGCTCGATCCCGAGGTACGAGTCCGGACCGGGATCGGGCGGCGGTGGTGGAGGGTTGGCGGCGCTCCGCGCTCGCGTTGATCTTCCGTCGATGGAGGCGGCGGCTCTCTGAGCCAGTGGCCGGGTTGCGCACCGTGGAGGCGATTCGTCCGCTCCTCAAGGAGTGGGTGGACCGTCGACACGGTTCCTTGACCTTCCGGTTGGTGCAGATCCTCTCGGGGCATGGCAGCTTCGGGCGGTATCTGTGCCACATAGCCGGGAGAGAGCCGATGGCGGCGTGTCACCATTGCAGTTGCATGGATGATACGCCCGACCATACTTTGGCGGAGTGTCCAGCGTGGGCGACGGAGCGTCGTCAACTCACCACCGTGGTTGGCGCGGATCTCTCGTTGCCGGCAGTAGTTCAGGCTATGGTCGGTAGCGAGAGGGCCTGGGCGGCGGTGGTCTGTTTCTGTGAGGTGGTCATCTCGCAGAAGGAGGCCGCCGAACGAGTGAGGGAGGACAATCCCTCCTCGGCGCCCATGCGCCGACGAAGGCTGGGTCGAAGGCAGCGGGCCTACGCCCGCGAAATGCCTCCCCAGTGAGCGGAGCCTCCGGGCGTCGGTGGGGAACCGGCGTCCGGGCAACATAGGCCCGGGTATGAGCGGCGTGTTTGGCGTTCCCGACACGCTGCTCTGGAGACGGAAGGGAGGTGAGGGTGGAGCCCACCGTTATCCCTGTCCGAAGGCGCAGTCCTCGAGACTCGTGCGTAGTGAGCGGAAGTATGGCAGGCCGTTCCCGCTCACTAGCTTACGCACCGCGCAGAGAACGCCGGGGGGTTTTAGTGGGTGGAAATCCCACACGCCCCGGTCGCGTTTCCCCCGCGGCCGGAAGTCTTTCAGAAGATTTCCCCTCGATAACAAAAAAAAAAAAAAAAAAAAAAAAAAAAAAAAAAAAAAGGTTAGGTTAGGTTAGGTTAGGTTAGGTTAGGTTAGGTTAGGTTAGGTTAGGTTAGGTTAGGTTAGGTTCCCGAGGCAGTTGCTGGACTGCTACCGGGCGCGTCCCCAGGTGGTGGATAGGGGAACGGCTCCCAGATATGGGAGTTACCGGCTTGCCGGCGCGAACCAAAACCAGCTGACGACTCCGGTTCTGTCCGGGGTCGTCAATCTCGTAACCCTGTACGTAGTGCAGGGCCGAGGACTGCCGCTTCCGAGCGGGAGTCGCGTGGAAGAAAACCACTCTAAAAAATCACCCGGGACTTCATGTCCCCACCGGCGTCGGGATTTGACGACCCCATCGCCCACCGGGTAACCGGTGCAGTCAGTCATCGGAGGGGGACCTCTACCTCCTTGCGGGGTTCTGGTCCGGGCTGAGTGACAGCCGGGAGGGAGGGTTCGCTCTTGCCCCGTCGACCTAGTCGATTAGGCGAGGGCGCGACCACACCCGCTTAGGCGCAGGCGCGTTTAGGCGGGTTCGTTTCGTTTGTGTCCTCATTCATTGAGGACCAAACTTTTCGACGGGTCCGCTGAGCCGGGTTTGCCGGACAGTGGACGGAGGCATGTCTCAATGCCGCCGTCGGGGGGCTTGGCTTAACCGCCCGGCCCAGAGGAAGGACACCTCTCAGATAAAAAACCACCAATCCCAAGTTTGGGGAGCGCGGCGAGGGGATGAATGGCCGTTGGGTAAACGGTCGTTAGCGCTCCCACCTGCTGGTACCTGCCGACCCCAGCAGTATGTAGGCTTACCCGGGCATTTAAGCCTCTGCCCGGGGTTGACTTATATTTGCTTTGTACTCGTGGGATTTACTATGGAAAATCTTTACAAAACCCAAAACAAAACCGATGAAGGAAAGAGAGGAGGAAACGACGACCATGGCAACGCTTTTTCGGACACCGACAAGCACTACGATTTGGCACTGATGACAGCGAGCGACGGATCGCGGACGGCTTCGCCCGTGACCGGCGCTACAAGAGGAAAATTCTTCCGCGCAAGGGGGGGAACGTCTGACTCGGACGAGAGTGGGAGTGAGACAGTAACCTCCCTGAGATCGGAAGAAGACGAAGAAAGAGAGAGGCGACGCTTCCGGAAGAGGAGGGGAAGCGAAGAGAGCGGAACAGGCTCTGACAAGGGCGCGGCGAAACCCACCAAGCGGGGTAGAGGAAGGCCCCCTACGACAGGGCAGTACGTCGGTCTGCACCAGGCGCAGAAGGAAAAGCTCGCCGAGGAGCGCAGGGTTCAGCGCCTGGCGGAACAAGCCGAAGCAGACCGGCAAATCGCCGAAATGACGAGGGAGTTACCGGAGCTACGGTCCCACCGGCTCTCGGTAACCTCGCACCCGGATGTGACAATGGAGACGGAGGAGGACGAGGTCTCGGCAGCCGCGATCGGAAAGTCCATCGCGAAGAGTCTGGAGGTCATCACCAACGTGGCCTCCAAATCCAAAAACCTGAGCGGTCCTTTCATAAAGGCTCTAAAGTTAGCCACTAAGGAAATACAAGAGTCGACTGCGGCCCTGCTTTGCCGTACCAAGTCGACCGAGACAAGAGCTCTTGAGGCGGCCAACGCTCGGCTATCTAAAGAGCTTGCCGAGCTACGAGCGGAACTCGCAGCGGTAAGGCGCGAGGTTCGGAGATCCAGCCCGGAGGCTGCCCGTGTGGCTCCTCCGATAAATATAGAGGAGGTGATGGAGCGAGCGGTACGCGAAGCGGTCTCTCTGTCGAGTGCGAGGCTGAACGCGCGATTGGAGTCGCTGGAGTCCAGGCTCCTGCCCGCGCCACGTCTCCGCCCTCCCCTTGCCTCAGATGGAAAGGAGACGGCTGCCCAAGGCACACAACCGGCCGTGCCACTAAATAAAACTCCTGCTACGGAAGCCGCGGTGACGACTCTGTCGCCTCCCGCGAACCCTGGTCCGGCGGAGAAGAGACGAAGGAAAACGAAGCCATCCGCTGCAGCTGCGGAAGCGGCAGCCGCCAAGAGGAAAGGAGCCAAACCACCGGCGACGACAAAAGCCCCCGCCACTCAGGAGTGGACCAAAGTGGCGACCACTAAAAAGGTCAAGGGGCCAAAGAAACAGCAGAAGGCTGTACCACCGGGAAAGAAAGGGGAAAAACGCAGAAACCTGCGAGCCCCGAAGTCCGCGGCGGTGGTGATCACCCTGCAGCCGGGTGCCACAGACCGGGGCGTCTCCTATAAGGACGTCCTGGAGAAGGCGAAGCAGAGGGTGGATCTGGCGGCCTTTGACATATCGGCTGTCAAATTTAGAGTGGCCGTGACCGGGGCTAGGATGCTGGAGGTCTCTGGGTCGGCCTGCAAGGAAAGGGCCAACGCCCTCGCAGGCAAACTGGAAGAGGTCTTGGGGGAGGACGCACGCATCTCCAGGCCTCAAAAGTGCGCCGAGCTGAGGGTGTCGGGTCTCGACGACTCGGCCTCCGCACCCGAAATAGCGGAAGCCATCGCCAGGTCGGGCAACTGCGCGCCGGAAGAGGTCAAGGTTGGTGAGATCCGGCGCAACCGAGGGCGCGGCACGGCCTGGGTGAAGTGCCCGGTGGAGGCCGCAAAAAGGGCGACCGCCAAAGGCGCCAGGACGTACGTCGGGTGGACTGTGGTCCGGGTGGCACTCCTTGAAGCACGGCAAATGCGGTGCTTCAAGTGCCAAGAAGTGGGCCACACGCGGGCGACCTGCTCCAGCGAAGTTGACCGCAGCGAATCTTGTTTCCGCTGTGGTCAACCGGGGCACACCTCTGCGCAGTGTGAAAACGCACCACACTGCGTGCTCTGCGCGGGGAGGAACAAGCCGGCGAACCACAGCGTGGGCAGCAAGGCCTGCGGGAGACCGACGCCCAGGCAGAAGACCCCGAAGGCCCCGAAGAAGAAGGCCCCACAGAAGCCCGCCGCCACTCTACCTGCGGCGGCTTCAACGGAAGGAGGAGAGGCCCCGATGGAAACCACACAATAGGTGTCCATCGCTTCCTGCAGGGCAATCTAAACCACTGCGCTCGCTCTCAAGATCTCCTTGATCATTATGCAGCGCAGTGGTCTATAGACATAGCGGTAGTGTGCGAGCCGTACCGCGTCCTCACCAGATCAAACTGGATCGGGGACGCCGACTCAACGGTCGCGCTAGTTTTCGGCCCGAACATCGCGCCCCCACCTCTCGGGGGTGTAATTAAAGGCCGCGGCTATGTAGGCGGTCAACTGGGGACGCTCACCGTTGTAGGGGTCTACTTCTCCCCGAACAGACCACTGGCCCAATTTGAAGTCTTCCTGCTCCAGCTAACGAGCGTGGTAAACGGAGCGACGGGCCCGGTGATCGTTGCAGGGGACTTCAACGCCAAGTCGGCGTTGTGGGGTTGCCCTGCAACGGACGCCAGAGGCCGTGCTATGGAGCGCTGGATGGCGTCCACGGATCTCGTCCCCTCCAACCGCGGCTCCGTGAGCACTTGCGTGCGACAACAGGGAGAGTCCATCGTGGACCTAACCCTGGTCAGTTCTTCGGCCGCCCACCATATCGTCAACTGGCAGGTTCAGGAGGACACCGAAACCCTGTCGGATCACAGGCTCATCCGCTTCGACGTAACTTCACACACGTCGGAGCCGGCCCCCACAACATCACCTAGTGGAGGGCCAAGATGGTCTGTGAGACGGCTGGACCGGGTTCTCCTCGAGGAGGCCGCTGTCGTCGCGTCCTGGGCGCCGCTATCCTCATCCGACGCCGCGTCTGGCGCGGAATGGCTCAACGAGGCGTCGCGCAACATCTGCGACGCCTCCATGCCACGTGTGAGCAGTACCGGACGGCGACGACAGGCATATTGGTGGCGGCCTGAGCTGATACAGCTTCAGCGGGCGTGCACGGTGGCCCGACGCCGCTGGAAGAGACACCGCAGGCGCCGGCTCAGGGATGAAGGCGAGGAGCAAGCGCTCTATGATGCGTATCGCGGGGTCTGTATAACTTTCCGCGATGCCATCTTAAAAGCGAAGAGGGAGGCATGGGAGGAGTGGCTCCAGACTCTGGAGGACGACCCGTGGGGCAAGCCATACAAGTGGGTGCGCCAAAGACTGCGCCCGGCGGCCCCTCCGCTCACTCAGAACCTCCACCCGGAACTTCGCAGCAGAGTCATCTCGGCCCTATTTCCATCCAGGGCTGAGTGGCACTCCCATACCACGACTCACCGGGCGGAGAGTTCAGAAGACGAGGAGGAGGCGATACCGCCAGTCTCTGTGGCGGAGTTAAGAGAGGCGGTCCGCAGAATGGGCCTAAAGAACACGGCGCCAGGCCTGGACGGGGTCCCAGGGAAGGCGTGGGTCCTAGCTATGAAGGAATTGGAGCCGCGTGTACTCGCCGTTTTGACTAATTGTTTGGTCCAGGGCCGAGTACCGCGGCGGTGGAAAACGGGGAAGCTAGTGCTGCTCCGAAAGGCAGGCCGGCAGGAGGACCAGCCGTCGGCGTACCGCCCCATTGTTCTGCTGGACGAGATTTGCAAGATCTTAGAGCGCATTCTCGCTACTCGTCTCGTCCAGCACTTAGAGCGCGTCGGACCGAACCTGAGCGGGAACCAGTACGGGTTCCGTTCGGGTCGGTCCACCATAGGGGCGGTCGCTCGTCTGCGGGAGATCGCGGAAGAGGAGGTGGCCCGGGGTGGGGTAGTGTTGGCTGTATCGTTGGATATATCCAATGCTTTTAACTCCCTACCCTGGGATGCCATTAAGGAGGGTCTGAGGAGGCACGGCGTTCCGAGGTACCTACGCCATATCATCGGCGATTATCTCTCGGAACGCTCCGTGCAGTACCCTATCGAGCACGGTTGGGAAGAGAGGGAAGTGGTGTGCGGTGTTCCACAGGGGTCGGCTCTCGGCCCGATCTTGTGGAACATCGGATATGACCCCGTGCTCTCCGGCGCCAATCTGCGAGGCGTCGAGATGATAGGCTACGCGGACGACACTCTCGTCGTCAGTCGAGGGAAAACCCACCGCGACGCGATTGTACTGGCGACGGCGGCGGTGGCGCAAGTGGTGCGCAGGATTCGGGCGCTGGGTCTAACGGTGGCACTGGAAAAATCCGAGGCCCTCTTTTTCCACGGGCCGAGGAACTCTCCGCCGCCTGGATTGGCTGTGGTTGTTGGCGGGACCAGGATCGTCATATCACCATCCTTGACATATCTTGGTCTCGTCATAGACGGCAGGTGGTCGTTCAGAGACCACTTCAGCCGTCTATCCACGAAGGTGACGAAGGCGGCCGGAGCTCTGGCTTCTCTTCTCCCAAATCTGGGAGGTCCAAGCCTCAGCTGCCGCAAGCTGTACATGGGAGTCGTGCGCTCCATGGTGATGTACGGCGCGCCGATCTGGGCTGAACACATTGCCCAGGAGAACCGGCTCACTTTAAGGAGGTTGCAGAGGGTGATGGCTACCCGAGCAGTGCGTGGTTACCGCACCATCTCGAAAGATGCGGCATGCCTCCTAGCAGGAACTGTCCCCTGGGACATAGACGCCAGGTCTCTCTCCGACGTCTACTGGCGATGTGTCCGGATTCGCACAGAGGGCGGCAACCCTCTCCCCGAAGCCGTGCGTCGGATGAGAGATCGGGCCAAGGACTTGGCGATCGACTCGTGGGTTGACGAACTCCGGCAACCCCGAGTCAGCGTCGCATTGGTGACGGCCATCCGCCCGCTCCTGCGGGAATGGATAAACAGGAAGCACGGAGCGCTGTCCTTCCGACTCACACAGATACTGACGGGGCATGGCTGCTTCGGCCGGTACCTGTGTGAGGTAGTTGGAAGGGAGGATACCCCGCGGTGTCACCAATGCGGCGACGAAAGGGACACGGCCGAACACACCATCTCGGCCTGTCCCTCCTGGACTAGACAACGTGCGGCTCTCAGAGCCGCCATCGGACTTGACATCTCGCTGCCAGCAATCGTCAAGTGCATGCTGCGCAGCGACTCGGATTGGACTGCGGTCGCCTCCTTCGCGGAGGAGGTGATGGCCGCCAAAGAGGATGCCGAGCGTGAAAGAGAAAGGGAGGCGCTCGGCACTTCAAGACGTCGACCAAGACGGAGAAGACGTGCGGCCAACGATACCAATGGCCACAACGTCCCGCCTTAGCCGGGGTTCTCGAGGTGGCGGTGTGGGGACACCGTCGCCTCATCGCAACGAGACCCCGAGCGGACCGTGGTGCGCAAGCACTCCTGCGCATCGCGGCAAAGCGACGGAAGGCCTAGGCAAGCCCCTAGGGGGCCTCTGTTCGGCCTAATGGGCACCGAAATGCCCTAATGCAGCGGTAACTGCCAATACACAAAGCAGTTAACTGTCGCCGGGGTTGCGGTCGTATTACAGTTCCCGCGACTCCGACAATAATGGCGGAGAAGATGGAGTGTCGGGGGGTTTTTAGTGGGTAGGAATCCCACACACCCCGGTCGTGTTCCCCACACGGCCGGAAGTCTTTCTGAAGATTTTCCCCTCGTAAACAAAAAAAAAAAAAAAAAAAAAAAAGGTTAGGTTCCCGAGGCAGTTGCTGGACTGCTACCGGGCGCGTCCCCAGGTGGTGGATAGGGGAACGGCTCCCAGATATGGGAGTTACCGGCTTGCCGGCGCGAACCAAAACCAGCTGACGACTCCGGTTCTGTCCGGGGTCGTCAATCTCGTAACCCTGTACGTAGTGCAGGGCCGAGGACTGCCGCTTCCGAGCGGGAGTCGCGTGGAAGAAAACCACTCTAAAAAATCACCCGGGACTTCATGTCCCCACCGGCGTCGGGATTTGACGACCCCATCGCCCACCGGGTAACCGGTGCAGTCAGTCATCGGAGGGGGACCTCTACCTCCTTGCGGGGTTCTGGTCCGGGCTGAGTGACAGCCGGGAGGGAGGGTTCGCTCTTGCCCCGTCGACCTAGTCGATTAGGCGAGGGCGCGACCACACCCGCTTAGGCGCAGGCGCGTTTAGGCGGGTTCGTTCGTTTGTGTCCTCATTCATTGAGGACCAAACTTTTCGACGGGTCCGCTGAGCCGGGTTTGCCGGACAGTGGACGGAGGCATGTCTCAATGCCGCCGTCGGGGGCTTGGCTTAACCGCCCGGCCCCAGAGGAAGGACACCTCTCAGATAAAAAACCACCAATCCCAAGTTTGGGGAGCGCGGCGAGGGGATGAATGGCCGTTGGGTGAACGGTCGTTAGCGCTCCCACCTGCTGGTACCTGCCGACCCCAGCAGTATGTAGGCTTACCCGGGCATTTAAGCCTCTGCCCGGGGTTGACTTATATTTGCTTTGTACTCGTGGGATCAGTTATGGAGACATTTTTTAAAACCAAAACACCCAAAACCGACGAAGAGAAGGGAGGAAACGACAACCATGGCAACGCACTATCGGACACTGATAAGCACTATGATTTGTGGACAGCGAGCGACGGATCGCGGACGACTTCGCCCGTGACCAACGCTGCAAGAGGGAAATTCTTCCGCGCAAGGGGGGGAACGTCTGACTCGGACGAGAGTGGGAGTGAGACAGTTACCTCCCTGAGATCGGAAGAAGACGAAGAAAGAGAGAGGCGACGCTTCCGGAAGAGGAGGGGAAGCGAAGAGAGCGGAACAGGCTCTGACAAGGGCGCGGCGAAGCCCACCAAGCGGGGCAGGGGAAGGCCGCCTACGACAGGGCAATACGTCGGTCTGCACCAGGCGCAGAAGGAGAAGCTCGCCGAGGAGCGCAGGGTTCAGCGCCTGGCGGAGCAAGCCGAAGCAGACCGGCAAATCGCCGAAATGACGAGGGAGTTACCGGAACTACGGTCCCACCGGCTCTCGGTAACCCCACAACCGGATATGACAATGGAGACGGAGGAGGATGAGGTCTCCGCAGCCGCGATCGGAAAGTCCATCGCGAAGAGTTTGGAGGTCATCACTAACGTGGCCTCCAAATCAAAAAATCTGAGTGGACCCTTCATAAAGGCGCTTAAGTTAGCCACGAAGGAAATTCAAGAGTCGACTGCGGCTCTACTCAGCCGCACGAAGTCGACGGAGACAAGGGCCCTTGAAGCGGCCAACGCCCGCCTCTCTAAGGAATTAGCAGAGCTGAGGGCAGAACTCGCAGCGGTAAGGCGCGAGGTCAGAAGGACGAGTCCGGAGGTTGCCCATGTGGCTCCTCCAATAAACATCGAAGAGGTGATGGAAAGGGCGGTGCGCGAAGCGGTCTCTCTGTCCAGTGCGAGGCTGAACGCGCGATTGGAGTCGCTGGAGTCCAGGCTCCTGCCCGCGCCACGTCTCCGCCCTCCCCTTGCCTCTGACAAGAAGGAGACGGCTGCCCAAGGCACGCAGCCAACTGTGCCAAGGCCTCGAGAGACAACTCCAACCCCGGAAGCCGCGGTGACGACTCTGTCGCCTCCGGCGAATCCTGGTCCGGCGGAGAAGAAAAGTAGGAGAACAAGGGCCACCGCTGCAGCTAAAGAAGCGGCAGCCGCCAGGAGGAAAGGAGCCCCACCACCGACGAAGACAAAAGCCCCCGCCACCCAGGAGTGGACCAAAGTGGCGACCACGAAGAAGGTCAAGGGGCAAAACAAAGAGCAGAGGGTAGCGCCATTGAAGAAAGGCGAAAAGAAGAGGAACCTGCGAGCCCCCAAATCCGCGGCGGTGGTGATCACCCTGCAGCCGGGTGCCACAGACCGGGGCGTCTCTTACAAGGACGTCCTGGAAAGGGCAAAGAAAAGCGTGGATCTGGCGGCCTTTGACATATCGGCTGTCAAATTTAGAGTGGCCGTGACCGGGGCTAGGATGTTGGAGGTGTCCGGGTCAGGCTGTAAAGAGAAGGCCAACGCCCTCGCAGGCAAACTTGAAGAGGTCTTGGGGAGGACGCACGCATCTCCAGGCCTCAAAAGTGCGCCGAGCTGAGGGTGTCGGGTCTCGACGACTCGGCCTCCGCACCCGAAATAGCGGAAGCCATCGCCAGGTCGGGCAACTGCGGGCCGGAAGAGGTCAAGATCGGCGAGATCCGGCGCAACCGAGGGCGCGGCACGGCCTGGGTGAAGTGCCCGGTGGAGGCCGCAAAAAGGGCGACCGCCAAAGGCGCCAGGACTTACGTCGGGTGGACTGTGGTCCGGGTGGCACTCCTTGAAGCACGGCAAATGCGGTGCTTCAAGTGCCAAGAAGTGGGCCACACGCGGGCGACCTGCCCCAGCGAAATTGACCGCAGCGAATCTTGTTTCCGCTGTGGTCAGCCGGGGCACACCTCTGCCCACTGTAAAAACGCACCCCACTGCGTGTTGTGCGCTACGAAGAATCTGCCGGCCAACCACAGCGTGGGCAGTAGGGCCTGCGGGAAACCGGCGCCGAAGCAGAAGGCCTCGAAGAAGAAGAAAGCCCCACAGAAGCCCGCCGCCACTCTACCTACGGCGGCTTCAACGGAAGGAGGAGAGGCCCCGATGGAAACCGCACAATAGGTGTCCATCGCTTCCTGCAGGGCAATCTAAACCACTGCGCTCGCTCTCAAGATCTCCTTGATCATTATGCAGCGCAGTGGTCTATAGATATAGCAGTAGTGTGCGAGCCGTACCGCGTCCTCACCAGATCAAACTGGATCGGGGACGCCGACTCAACGGTCGCGCTAGTTTTCGGCCCGAACATCGCGCCCCCACCTCTCGGGGGTGTAATTAAAGGCCGCGGATATGTAGGCGGTAACTTGGGGACTCTCACCGTTGTAGGGGTCTATTTCTCCCCGAATAGGCCCCTCGCCCACTTTGAGGCCTTCCTGCTCCAGCTAACGAGCGTGGTGAACGGAGCGAACGGCCCGGTGATCGTTGCAGGGGACTTCAACGCCAAGTCGGCGCTGTGGGGATGCCCTGCAACGGACGCCAGAGGCCGTGCCATGGAGCGGTGGATGGCATCCACGGACCTCGTGCCTGCAAACCGTGGCTCAGTGAGCACCTGCGTGCGGCGACAGGGCGAGTCAATCGTTGACATAACCCTGGTCAGATCTTCGGCCGCCCACCGTATCGTGAACTGGCGGGTTCAGGAGGACACCGAAACCCTGTCGGATCACAGGCTCATCTGCTTCGACGTAACTTCACACACGTCGGAGCCGGCCCCCACAACATCACCTAGTGGAGGGCCAAGATGGTCTGTGAGACGGTTGGACCGGGTTCTCCTCGAGGAGGCCGCTGTCGTCGCGTCCTGGGCGCCGCTATCCTCAGTCGACGCCGCGTCTGGCGCGGAATGGCTCAACGAGGCGTCGCGCAACATCTGCGACGCCTCCATGCCACGTGTGAGCAGTACGGCAGTACGGCGACGACAGGCATATTGGTGGCAGCCTGAGCTGATGCAGCTTCAGCGGGCGTGCGTGGCGGCCCGTCGCCGCTACAAGAGATACCGCAGGCGCCGGCTCAGGGATGAAGGCGAGGAGCAAGCGCTCTATGATGCGTATCGCGGGGCCTGTATAACTTTCCGCGATGCCATCACAAAAGCGAAGAGGGAGGCATGGGAGGAGTGGCTCCAGCTGCTAGACGACGACCCGTGGGGCAAACCATATAAATGGGTGCGCCAAAGACTGCGCCCGGCGGCCCCTCCGCTAACTCAGAACCTCCACCCGGAACTTCGCAGCAGAGTCATCTCGGCCCTATTTCCATCCAGGGCTGAGTGGCACTCCCATACCATGACTCACCGGGCGGAGAGTTCAGAAGACGAGGAGGAGGCGATACCGCCAGTCTCGACGGCGGAGTTAAGAGAGGCGGTCCGCAGAATGGGCCTAAAGACCACGGCGCCAGGCCTGGACGGGGTCCCGGGGAAGGCGTGGGTCCTGGCCATGAAAGAATTGGAGCCGCGCGTACTCGCCGTTTTGACCAACTGTTTGGTCCAGGGTCGAGTACCGCGGCGGTGGAAAACGGGGAAGCTCGTGCTGCTCCGCAAGGCAGGCCGGCAGGAGGACCAGCCGTCGGCGTACCGCCCCATTGTTCTGCTGGACGAGATTTGCAAGATCTTGGAGCGCATTCTCGCTACTCGTCTCGTCCAGCACTTAGAGCGCGTCGGACCGAACCTGAGCGGGAACCAGTACGGGTTTCGTTCGGGTCGGTCCACCATAGGGGCGGTCGCTCGTCTGCGGGAGATCGCGGAGGAAGAGGTGGCCCGGGGTGGGGTAGTGTTGGCTGTATCGTTGGATATATCCAATGCTTTTAACTCCCTACCCTGGGATGCCATTAAGGAGGGTCTGAGGAGGCACGGCGTTCCGAGGTACCTACGCAATATCATCGGCGATTATCTCTCGGAACGCTCCGTGCAGTACCCTATCGAGCACGGTTGGGAACAGAGGGAAGTGGTGTGCGGTGTTCCACAGGGGTCGGCTCTCGGCCCCATCTTGTGGAACATCGGGTACGACCCCGTGCTCTCCGGCGCCAACCTACGAGGCGTCGAGACGATAGGGTACGCTGACGACACACTCGTAGTCAGCCGAGGGAAAACCCACCGCGACGCGATTGTACTGGCGACGGCGGCGGTGGCGCAAGTGGTGCGCAGGATTCGGGCGCTGGGTCTAACGGTGGCACTGGAAAAATCCGAGGCCCTCTTTTTCCACGGGCCGAGGAACTC
This sequence comes from Danaus plexippus, assembly GCF_018135715.1. Classification (NCBI taxonomy): domain Eukaryota; kingdom Metazoa; phylum Arthropoda; class Insecta; order Lepidoptera; family Nymphalidae; genus Danaus; species Danaus plexippus. The sequence continues at coordinate 570,281 of NW_026869862.1, forward strand.
TCCGCCGCCTGGATTGGCTGTGGTTGTTGGCGGGACCAGGATCGTCATATCACCATCCTTGACGTATCTTGGTCTCGTCATAGACGGCAGGTGGTCGTTCAGAGACCACTTCAGCCGTCTATCCACGAAGGTGACGAAGGCGGCCGGAGCTCTGGCTTCTCTTCTCCCGAATCTGGGAGGTCCAAGCCTCAGCTGCCGGAAGCTGTACATGGGAGTCGTGCGGTCAATGGTTATGTACGGCGCGCCGATCTGGGCCGAACGTCTGGCCCCACAGAACCGGCTCCTATTAAGGAGGGTACAGAAGGTAATGGCCACCCGAGCAGTACGAGGCTACCGCACCATCTCTAAAGATGCGGCATGCCTCCTGGCCGGAACTGTCCCCTGGGACATAGACGCCAGGTCTCTCGCCGACGTCTACTGGCGTTGTGTCCGGATTCGCACAGAGGGCGGCAACCCTCTCCCCCAAGCCGTGCGTCGGATGAGAGATCGGGCAAAGGATTGGACTATCGACTCGTGGGCTGACCAACTCAGACAGCCCCGAGTCAGTGTGGCATTGGTGACGGCCATCCGCCCGCTCCTGCGGGAATGGATAAACAGGAAGCACGGAGCGCTGTCCTTCCGACTCACACAGATACTGACGGGGCATGGCTGCTTCGGCCGGTACCTGTGTGAGGTAGTTGGAAGGGAGGATACCCCGCGGTGTCACCAATGCGGCGAAGAAAGGGACACGGCCGAACACACCATCTCGGCCTGTCCCTCCTGGACTAGACAACGTGCGGCTCTCAGAGCCGCCATCGGACTTGACATCTCGCTGCCAGCAATCGTCAAGTGCATGCTGCGCAGCGACTCGGATTGGACTGCGGTCGCCTCCTTCGCGGAGGAGGTGATGGCCGCCAAAGAGGATGCCGAGCGTGAAAGGGAAAGGGAGGCGCTCGGCACTTCAAGACGCCGGCCTAGACAACGAAGACGTGCGGTCAACATCACCGATGGCCGCAACGTCCCGCCTTAGCCGGGGTTCTCGAGGTGGCGGTGTGGGGACACCGTCGCCTCATCGCAACGAGACCCCGAGCGGACCGTGGTGCGCAAGCACTCCTGCGCATCGCGGCAAAGCGACGGAGGGCCTAGGCAAGTCCCTAGGGGGCCTCTGTTCGGCCTAATGGGCACCGAAATGCCCTAAGAGAGTGGAGACTGCAGCAAGCAGTTGATCGTCGTCGGGGTTGCGGTCGTATTACAGTTCCCGCGACTCCGACAATAATGGCGGAGAAGACGGAGTGTCGGGGGGTTTTTAGTGGGTAGGAATCCCACACACCCCGGTCGTGTTCCCCACACGGCCGGAAGTCTTTCTGAAGATTTTCCCCTCGTGAACAAAAAAAAAAAAAAAAAAAAAAAAAAAGGTTAGGTTAGGTTAGGTTAGGTTAGGTTAGGTTAGGTTAGGTTAGGTTAGGTTAGGTTAGGTTAGGTTAGGTTAGGTTAGGTTAGGTTCCCGAGGCAGTTGCTGGACTGCTACCGGGCGCGTCCCCAGGTGGTGGATAGGGGAACGGCTCCCAGATATGGGAGTTACCGGCTTGCCGGCGCGAACCAAAACCAGCTGACGACTCCGGTTCTGTCCGGGGTCGTCAATCTCGTAACCCTGTACGTAGTGCAGGGCCGAGGACTGCCGCTTCCGAGCGGGAGTCGCGTGGAAGAAAACCACTCTAAAAAATCACCCGGGACTTCATGTCCCCACCGGCGTCGGGATTTGACGACCCCATCGCCCATCGGGTAACCGGTGCAGTCAGTCATCGGAGGGGGACCTCTACCTCCTTGTGGGGTTCTGGTCCGGGCTGGGTAACAGCCGGGAGGGAGGGTTCGCTCTTGCTCCGTCGACCTAGTCGATCAGGTGAGGGCGCGCCCACACCCGCTTAGGCGCAGGCGCGTTCAGGCGGGTTCGTTCGTTTGTGTCCTCATTCATTGAGGACCAAACTTTTCGACGGGTCTGCTGAGCCGGGTTTGCCGGACAGTGGACGGAGGCATGTCTCAATGCCGCCGTCGGGGGGCTTGGCTTAACCGCCCGGCCCCAGAGGAAGGACACCTCTCAGATAAAAAACCACCAATCCCAAGTTTGGGGAGCGCGGCGAGGGGATGAATGGCCGTTGGGTGAACGGTCGTTAGCGCTCCCACCTGCTGGTACCTGCCGACCCCAGCAGTATGTAGGCTTACCCGGGCATTTAAGCCTCTGCCCGGGGTTGACTTATATTTGCTTTGTACTCGTGGGATCAGTTATGGAGACATTTTTTAAAACCAAAACACCCAAAACCGACGAAGAGAAGGGAGGAAACGACAACCATGGCAACGCATTATCGGACACTGATAGGCATTACGATTCGGCACTTATGACAGCGAGCGACGGATCGCGGACGGCTTCGCCCGTGACCGGCGCTCCGAGAGGAAAATTCTTCCGCGCAAGGGGGGGAACGTCTGACTCGGACGAGAGTGGGAGTGAGACAGTTACCTCCCTGAGATCGGAAGGAGACGAAGAAAGAGAGAGGCGACGCTTCCGGAAGAGGAGGGGAAGCGAAGAGAGCGGAACAGGCTCTGACAAGGGCGCGGCGAAGCCCACCAAGCGGGGCAGGGGAAGGCCGCCTACGACAGGCCAGTACGTCGGTCTGCATCAGGCGCAGAGGGAAAAGCTCGCCGAGGAGCGCAGAGTTCAGCGCCTGGCGGAACAAGCCGAAGCAGACCGGCAAATCGCTGAAATGACGAGGGAGTTACCGGAGCTACGGTCCCACCGGCTCTCGGTAACTTCGCACCCGGATGTGACAATGGAGACGGAGGAGGACGAGGTCTCGGCAGCCGCGATCGGAAAGTCCATCGCGAAGAGTTTGGAGGTCATCACCAACGTGGCCTCCAAATCCAAAAACCTGAGCGGTCCTTTCATAAAGGCTCTAAAACTAGCCACAAAGGAGATCCAGGAGTCTACGGCGGCCTTGTTAAGTCGCACGAAAACTTCGGAGACAAGGGCTCTAGAGGCGGCAAACGCCCGCCTCTCCAAAGAGTTAGCAGAACTGAGGGCTGAACTCGCAGCCGTAAAGCGCGAGGTTCGGAGAGCGAGTCCGGAGGCTGCCCGTGTGGCTCCTCCGTTAAATATAGAGGAGGTGATGGAGCGAGCGGTACGCGAAGCGGTCTCTCTGTCGAGTGCGAGGCTGAACGCGCGATTGGAGTCGCTGGAGTCCAGGCTCCTGCCCGCGCCACGTCTCCGCCCTCCCCTTGCCTCTGACAAGAAGGAGACGGCTGCCCAAGGCACGCAGCCAGCTGTGCCAAGGCCTCGAGAGACAACTCCAACCCCGGAAGCCGCGGTGACGACTCTGTCGCCTCCGGCGAATCCTGGTCCGGCGGAGAAGAAAAGTAGGAGAACAAGGGCCACCGCTGCAGCTAAAGAAGCGGCAGCCGCCAGGAGGAAAGGAGCCCCACCACCGACGACGACAAAAGCCCCCGCCACTCAGGAGTGGACCAAAGTGGCGACCACTAAAAAGGTCAAGGGGCCAAAGAAACAGCAGAAGGCTGTACCACCGGAAAAGAAAGGGGAAAAACGCAGAAACCTGCGAGCCCCGAAGTCCGCGGCGGTGGTGATCACCCTGCAGCCGGGTGCAACAGACCGGGGCGTCTCTTACAAGGACGTCCTGGAAAGAGCAAAGAAAAGCGTCGATCTGGCGGCCTTTGACATATCGGCTGTCAAATTTAGAGTGGCCGTGACCGGGGCTAGGATGCTGGAGGTGTCCGGGTCAGGCTGTAAAGAGAAGGCCAACGCCCTCGCAGGCAAACTCGAAGAGGTCTTGGGGGAGGACGCACGCATCTCCAGGCCTCAAAAGTGCGCCGAGCTGAGGGTGTCCGGACTCGATGACTCGGCCTCCGCACCCGAAATAGCGGAAGCCATCGCCAGGTCGGGCAACTGCGCGCCAGAAGAAGTCAAGGTTGGTGAGATCCGGCGCAACCGAGGGCGCGGCACGGCCTGGGTGAAGTGCCCGGTGGAGGCTGCAAAAAGGGCGACCGCCAAAGGCGCCAGAACTTACGTCGGGTGGACTGTTGTCCGGGTGGCACTCCTTGAAGCACGGCAAATGCGGTGCTTCAAGTGCCAAGAAGTGGGACACACGCGGGCGACCTGCCCCAGCGAAATTGACCGCAGCGAATCTTGTTTCCGCTGTGGTCAACCGGGGCACACCTCTGCGCAGTGTGAAAACGCACCACACTGCGTGCTCTGCGCAGCGAAGAATCTGCCGGCCAACCACACAGTGGGCAGTAGGGCCTGCGGGAAACCGACGCCCAGGCAGAAGACCCCGAAGGCTCCGAAGAAGAAGGCCCCACAGAAGCCCGCCGCCACTCTACCTACGGCGGCTTCAACGGAAGGAGGAGAGGCCCCGATGGAAACCGCACAATAGGTGTCCATCGCTTCCTGCAGGGCAATCTAAACCACTGCGCTCGCTCTCAAGATCTCCTAGATCATTATGCAGCGCAGTGGTCCATAGATATAGCGGTAGTGTGCGAGCCGTATCGCGTCCTCACCAGACCAAACTGGATCGGGGACGCCGACTCCACGGTCGCGCTAGTTTTCGGCCCGAACATCGCGCCCCCACCTCTCGGGGGTGTAATTAAAGGCCGCGGCTATGTAGGCGGTCAACTGGGGACGTTCACCGTTGTAGGGGTCTACTTCTCCCCGAATAGGCCCCTCGCCCAGTTCGAGGCCTTCCTCCTCACCCTAACGAGCGTGGTAAACGGAGCGACGGGCCCGGTGATCGTTGCAGGGGACTTCAACGCCAAGTCGGCGTTGTGGGGTTGCCCTGCAACGGACGCCAGAGGCCGTGCTATGGAGCGCTGGATGGCGTCCACGGATCTCGTCCCCTCCAACCGCGGCTCCGTGAGCACTTGCGTGCGACAACAGGGAGAGTCCATCGTGGACCTAACCCTGGTCAGTTCTTCGGCCGCCCACCATATCGTCAACTGGCGGGTTCGGGAGGACACCGAAACCCTGTCGGATCACAGGCTCATCCGCTTCGACGTAACTTCACACACGTCGGAGCCGGCCCCCACAACATCACCTAGTGGAGGGCCAAGATGGTCTGTGAGACGGCTGGACCGGGTTCTACTCGAGGAGGCCGCTGTCGTCGCGTCCTGGGCGCCCCTACACTCAGCCGACGCCGCGTCTGGCGCGGAATGGCTCAACGAGGCGTCGCGCAACATCTGCGACGCCTCCATGCCACGTGTGAGCAGTACGGCAGTACGGCGACGACAGGCATATTGGTGGCAGCCTGAGCTGATGCAGCTTCAGCGGGCGTGCGTGGCGGCCCGTCGCCGCTACAAGAGATACCGCAGGCGCCGGCTCAGGGATGAAGGCGAGGAGCAAGCGCTCTATGATGCGTATCGCGGGGCCTGTATAACCTTCCGCGATGCCATCGCAGAAGCGAAGAGAGAGGCCTGGGAGGAGTGGCTCCAGACGCTAGAAGACGACCCGTGGGGCAAACCATATAAATGGGTACGCCAAAGACTGCGCCCGGCGGCCCCTCCGCTCACTCAGAACCTCCACCCGGAACTTCGTAGTAGAGTCATCTCGGCCCTATTTCCATCCAGGGCCGAGTGGCATTCACAAACCGTGACTCACCGGGCGGAGAGTTCAGAAGACGAGGAGGAGGCGATACCGCCAGTCTCGACGGCGGAGTTAAGAGAGGCGGTCCGCAGAATGGGCCAGAAGAACACGGCGCCAGGTCTGGACGGGGTCCCGGGGAAGGCGTGGGTGCTAGCCATGAAGGAATTGGAGCCGCGCGTACTCGCCGTTTTGACCAACTGTTTGGTCCAGGGCCGAGTACCGCGGCGGTGGAAAACGGGGAAGCTAGTGCTGCTCCGGAAGGCAGGCCGGCAGGAGGACCAGCCGTCGGCGTACCGCCCCATTGTTCTGCTGGACGAGATTTGCAAGGTCTTGGAGCGCATACTCGCTACTCGTCTCGTCCAGCACTTAGAGCGCGTCGGACCGAACCTGAGCGGGAACCAGTACGGGTTTCGTTCGGGTCGGTCCACCATAGGGGCGGTCGCTCGTCTGCGGGAGATCGCGGAGGAGGAGGTGGCCCGGGGTGGGGTAGTGTTGGCTGTATCGTTAGATATATCCAATGCTTTCAACTCCCTACCCTGGGATGCCATTAAGGAGGGTCTAAGGAGGCACGGCGTTCCGAGGTACTTACGCCATATAATCGGCGACTATCTCTCGGAACGCTCCGTGCGGTACCCTATCGAGCACGGCTGGGAAGAGAGGGAAGTGGTGTGCGGTGTTCCACAGGGGTCGGCTCTCGGCCCCATCTTGTGGAACATCGGATATGACCCCGTGCTCTCCGGCGCCAATCTACGAGGCGTCGAGACGATAGGGTACGCTGACGACACACTCGTTGTCAGCCGAGGCAAGACCCACCGGGACGCGATTGTCCTGGCGACGGCGGCGGTGGCGCAAGTGGTGCGGAGGATTCGGGCGCTGGGTCTAACGGTGGCACTGGAAAAATCCGAGGCCCTCTTTTTCCAAGGGCCGAGGAACTCTCCGCCGCCTGGATTGGCTGTGGTTGTTGGCGGGACCAGGATCGTCATATCACCATCCTTGACATATCTTGGTCTCGTCATAGACGGAAAGTGGTCGTTCAGAGACCACTTCCGTGGTCTCTCGAGTAAGGTGACGAAGGCGGCCGGAGCTCTGGCTTCTCTTCTCCCAAATCTGGGAGGTCCAAGCCTCAGCTGCCGGAAGCTGTACATGGGAGTCGTTCGCTCCATGGCGATGTACGGCGCGCCGATCTGGGCCGAACATCTGGCCCCAGAGAACCGGCTCACTTTAAGGAGGGTACAAAGGGTGATGGCTACCCGAGCAGTGCGTGGTTACCGCACCATCTCGAAAGATGCGGCATGCCTCCTAGCAGGAACTGTCCCCTGGGACTTAGACGCCAGGTCTCTCTCCGACGTCTACTGGCGATGTGTCCGGATCCGCACAGAGGGCGGCAACCCTCTCCCCCAAGCCGTGCGTCGGATGAGAGATCTGGCAAAGGATTGGACTATCGACTCGTGGGCTGACCAACTCAGACAGCCCCGAGTCAGTGTGGCATTGGTGACGGCCATCCGCCCGCTCCTGCGGGAATGGATAAACAGGAAGCACGGAGCGCTGTCCTTCCGACTCACACAGATACTGACGGGGCATGGCTGCTTCGGCCGGTACCTGTGTGAGGTAGTCGGAAGGGAGGATACCCCGCGGTGTCACCAATGCGGCGACGAAAGGGACACGGCCGAACACACCATCTCGGCCTGTCCCTCCTGGACTAGACAACGTGCGGCTCTCAGAGCCGCCATCGGACTTGACATCTCGCTGCCAGCAATCGTCAAGTGCATGCTGCGCAGCGACTCGGATTGGACTGCGGTCGCCTCCTTCGCGGAGGAGGTGATGGCCGCCAAAGAGGATGCCGAGCGCGAAAGGGAAAGGGAGGCGCTCGGCACTTCAAGACGCCGGCCTAGACAACGAAGACGTGCGGTCAACAACACCGATGGCCGCAACGTCCCGCCTTAGCCGGGGTTCTCGAGGTGGCGGTGTGGGGACACCGTCGCCTCATCGCAACGAGACCCCGAGCGGACCGTGGTGCGCAAGCACTCCTGCGCACCGCGGCATTAGAGCGACAGGCCTATGCAAGCCCCTAGGGGGCCTCTGTTCGGCCTAATGGGCACCGAAATGCCCTAAGAGAGTGGAGACTGCAGCAAGCAGTTGATCGTCGCCGGGGTTGCGGTCGTATTACAGTTCCCGCGACTCCGACAATAATGGCGGAGAAGATGGAGTGTCGGGGGGTTTTTAGTGGGTAGGAATCCCACACACCCCGGTCGTGTTCCCCACACGGCCGGAAGTCTTTCTGAAGATTTTCCCCTCGTGAACAAAAAAAAAAAAAAAAAAAAAAAAAGTTAGGTTAGGTTAGGTTAGGTTAGGTTAGGTTAGGTTAGGTAGGTTAGGTTAGGTTAGGTTAGGTTAGGTTAGGTTAGGTTAGGTTAGGTTTTCGGCGTCGGGATTTGACGACCCCATCGCCCACCGGGTAACCGGTGCAGTCAGTCATCGGAGGGGGACCTCTACCTCCTTGTGGGGTTCTGGTCCGGGCTGGGTTACAGCCGGGAGGGAGGGTTCGCTCTTGCTCCGTCGACCTAGTCGATTAGGCGAGGGCGCGCCCACACCCGCTTAGGCGCAGGCGCGTTTAGGCGGGTTCGTTCGTTTGTGTCCTCATTCATTGAGGACCAAACTTTTCGACGGGTCTGCTGAGCCGGGTTTGCCGGACAGTGGACGGAGGCATGTCTCAATGCCGCCGTCGGGGGCTTGGCTTAACCGCCTGGCCCCAGAGGAAGGACACCTCTCAGATAAAAAACCACCAATCCCAAGTTTGGGGAGCGCGGCGAGGGGATGAATGGCCGTTGGGTGAACGGTCGTTAGCGCTCCCACCTGCTGGTACCTGCCGACCCCAGCAGTATGTAGGCTTACCCGGCATTTAAGCCCCTGCCCGGGGTTGACTTATATTTGCTTTGTACTCGTGGGATCAGTTATGGAGACATTTTTTAAAACCAAAACACCCAAACCCGACGAAGAGAAGGGAGGAAACGACAACCATGGCAACGCATTATCGGACACTGATATTCATTACGATTCGGCACTTTTGACAGCGAGCGACGGATCGCGGACGGCTTCGCCCGTGACCGGCGCTCCGAGAGGAAAATTCTTCCGCGCAAGGGGGGGAACGTCTGACTCGGACGAGAGTGGGAGTGAGACAGTTACCTCCCTGAGATCGGAAGAAGACGAAGAAAGAGAGAGGCGACGCTTCCGGAAGAGGAGGGGAAGCGAAGAGAGCGGAACAGGCTCTGACAAGGGCGTGGCGAAGCCCACCAAGCGGGGCAGGGGAAGGCCGCCTACGACAGGGCAATACGTCGGTCTGCACCAGGCGCAGAAGGAGAAGCTCGCCGAGGAGCGCAGGGTTCAGCGCCTGGCGGAGCAAGCCGAAGCAGACCGGCAAATCGCCGAAATGACGAGGGAGTTACCGGAGCTACGGTCCCACCGGCTCTCGGTAACCCCACAACCGGATGTGACAATGGAGACGGAGGAGGATGAGGTCTCAGCAGCCGCGATCGGAAAGTCCATCGCGAAGAGTTTGGAGGTCATCACTAACGTGGCCTCCAAATCTAAAAATCTGAGTGGACCCTTCATAAAGGCGCTTAAGTTAGCCACGAAGGAAATTCAAGAGTCGACTGCGGCCTTGCTAAGTCGCACGAAAACTTCAGAGACAAGGGCTCTAGAGGCAGCAAATGCCCGCCTCTCCAAAGAGTTAGCCGAACTGAGGGCTGAACTCGCAGCTGTAAAGCGCGAGGTTCGGAGAGCGAGTCCGGAGGCTGCCCGTGTGGCTCCTCCGATAAATATAGAAGAGGTGATGGAGCGAGCGGTGCGCGAAGCGGTCTCTCTGTCCAGTGCGAGGCTGAACGCGCGATTGGAGTCGCTGGAGTCCAGGCTCCTGCCCGCGCCACGTCTCCGCCCTCCCCTTGCCTCAGACGGAAAGGAGACAGCTGCCCAAGGCACGCAGCCAGCTGTGCCAAGGCCCCGACAAAAGACTCCAGACCCGGAAGCCGCGGTGACGACTCTGTCGCCTCCCGCGAACCCCGGCCCGGCGGAGAAGAGGAGGAAGAAAACAAAGACATCCGCCGCAGCTACGGAAGCGGCAGCCGCCAGGAAGGATGGCTCTAAAACCGAGGACGGCCAAAGCCCCCGCCGCTAGTGAATGGACCAAAGTTCCAGGCAAGAAGGAAGCCAAGGGGCAAAAGAAAGAGCAGAGGTCAGCGCCAGCAAAGAAAGGGGAAAAGAAGAGAAACCTGCGAGCCCCCAAATCCGCGGCGGTGGTGATCACCCTGCAGCCGGGTGCCACAGACCGGGGCGTCTCATACAAGGACGTCCTGGAAAGGGCAAAGAAAAGCGTTGATCTGGCGGCCTTTGACATATCGGCTGTCAAATTTAGAGTGGCCGTGACCGGGGCTAGGATGCTGGAGGTGTCCGGGTCAGGCTGTAAAGACAAGGCCAACGCCCTCGCAGGCAAACTCGAAGAGGTCTTGGGGGAGGACGCACGCATCTCCAGGCCTCAAAAGTGCGCCGAGCTGAGGGTGTCGGGTCTCGACGACTCGGCCTCCGCACCCGAAATAGCGGAAGCCATCGCCAGGTCGGGCAACTGCGCGCCGGAAGAGGTCAAGATCGGCGAGATCCGGCGCAACCGAGGGCGCGGCACGGCCTGGGTGAAGTGCCCGGTGGAGGCCGCAAAAAGGGCGACCGCCAAAGGCGCCAGGACTTACGTCGGGTGGACTGTAGTCCGGGTGGCACTCCTTGAAGCACGGCAAATGCGGTGCTTCAAGTGCCAAGAAGTGGGCCACACGCGGGCGACCTGCCCCAGCGAAATTGACCGCAGCGAATCTTGTTTCCGCTGTGGTCAGCCGGGGCACACCTCTGCCCACTGTAAAAACGCACCCCACTGCGTGTTGTGCGCTACGAAGAATCTGCCGGCCAACCACAGCGTGGGCAGTAGGGCCTGCGGGAAACCGGCGCCGAAGCAGAAGGCCTCGAAGAAGAAGAAAGCCCCACAGAAGCCCGCCGCCACTCTACCTACGGCGGTTTCAACGGAAGGAGGAGAGGCCCCGATGGAAACCGCACAATAGGGGTCCATCGCTTCATGCAGGGCAATCTGAACCACTGCGCTCGCTCTCAAGATCTCCTTGATCATTATGCAGCGCAGTGGTCTATAGATATAGCGGTAGTGTGCGAGCCGTACCGCGTCCTCACCAGATCAAACTGGATCGGGGACGCCGACTCAACGGTCGCGCTAGTTTTCGGCCCGAACATCGCGCCACCACCTCTCGGGGGTGTAATTAAAGGCCGCGGCTATGTAGGCGGTAACTTGGGGACTCTCACCGTTGTAGGGGTCTACTTCTCCCCGAATAGGCCCCTTGCCCACTTTGAGGCCTTCCTCCTCGCCCTAACGAGCGTGGTAAACGGAGCGACGGGCCCGGTAATCGTTGCAGGGGACTTCAACGCCAAGTCGGCGCTGTGGGGTTGCCCTGCAACGGATTCGAGAGGCCGTGCCATGGAGCGGTGGATGGCTTCTACGGACCTCGTGCCTGCAAACCGTGGCTCAGTGAGCACCTGCGTGCGGCGACAGGGCGAGTCAATCGTTGACATAACCCTGGTCAGATCTTCGGCCGCCCACCGTATCGTGAACTGGCGGGTTCAGGAGGACACCGAAACCCTGTCGGATCACAGGCTCATCTGCTTCGACGTAACTTCACACACGTCGGAGCCGGCCCCCACAACATCACCTAGTGGAGGGCCAAGATGGTCTGTGAGACGGCTGGACCGGGTTCTCCTCGAGGAGGCCGCTGTCGTCGCGTCCTGGGCGCCGCTATCCTCAGCCGACGCCGCGTCTGGCGCGGAATGGCTCAACGAGGCGTCGCGCAACATCTGCGACGCCTCCATGCCACGTGTGAGCAGTACGGCAGTACGGCGACGACAGGCATATTGGTGGCAGCCTGAGCTGATGCAGCTTCAGCGGGCGTGCGTGGCGGCCCGTCGCCGCTACAAGAGACACCGCAGGCGCCGGCTCAGGGATGAAGGCGAGGAGCAAGCGCTCTATGATGCGTATCGCGGGACCTTTAAAACTTTCCGCGATGCCATCACAAAAGCGAAGAGGGAGGCATGGGAGGAGTGGCTCCAGCTGCTAGACGACGACCCGTGGGGCAAACCATACAAGTGGGTGCGCCAAAGACTGCGCCCGGCGGCCCCTCCGCTCACTCAGAACCTCCACCCGGAACTTCGTAGTAGAGTCATCTCGGCCCTATTTCCATCCAGGCCGAGTGGCATTCGCAAACCGTGACTCACCGGGCGGAGAGTTCAGAAGACGAGGAGCAGGAAATACCGCCAGTCTCTGTGGCGGAGCTGAGAGAGGCGGTCCGCAGAATGGGCCAGAAGAACACGGCGCCAGGTCTGGACGGGGTCCCGGGGAAGGCGTGGGTCCTGGCCATGAAAGAATTGGAGCCGCGCGTACTCGCCGTTTTGACCAACTGTTTGGTCCAGGGTCGAGTACCGCGGCGGTGGAAAACGGGGAAGCTAGTGCTGCTCCGCAAGGCAGGCCGGCAGGAGGACCAGCCGTCGGCGTACCGCCCCATTGTTCTGCTGGACGAGATTTGCAAGGTCTTGGAGCGCATACTCGCTACTCGTCTCGTCCAGCACTTAGAGCGCGTCGGACCGAACCTGAGCGGGAACCAGTACGGGTTTCGTTCGGGTCGGTCCACCATAGGGGCGGTCGCTCGTCTGCGGGAGATCGCGGAGGAAGAGGTGGCCCGGGGTGGGGTAGTGTTGGCTGTATCGTTGGATATATCCAATGCTTTTAACTCCCTACCCTGGGATGCCATTAAGGAGGGTCTGAGGAGGCACGGCGTTCCGAGGTACCTACGCAATATCATCGGCGATTATCTCTCGGAACGCTCCGTGCAGTACCCTATCGAGCACGGTTGGGAACAGAGGGAAGTGGTGTGCGGTGTTCCACAGGGGTCGGCTCTCGGCCCCATCTTGTGGAACATCGGGTACGACCCCGTGCTCTCCGGCGCCAATCTACGAGGCGTCGAGACGATAGGGTACGCTGACGACACACTAGTTGTCAGCCGCGGGAAGACCCACCGGGACGCGATCGTCTTGGCAACGGCGGCGGTGGCGCAGGTGGTGCGAAGGATTCGGGCTTTAGGCCTAACAGTGGCACTCGAGAAATCCGAGGCCCTCTTTTTCCACGGGCCGAGGAACTCTCCGCCGCCTGGATTGGCTGTGGTTGTCGGCGGGACCAGGATCGTCATATCACCATCCTTGACATATCTTGGTCTCGTCATAGACGGAAAGTGGTCGTTCAGAGACCACTTCCGTGGTCTCTCGAGTAAGGTGACGAAGGCGGCCGGAGCTATGGCTTCTCTTCTCCCAAATCTGGGAGGTCCAAGCCTCAGCTGCAGAAGACTGTACACAGGAGTCGTGCGGTCAATGGTTATGTACGGCGCGCCGATCTGGGCCGAACATCTGGCCCCAGAGAACCGGCTCACACTGAGAAGAGTACAGAGGGTCATGGCCACCCGAGCAGTGCGCGGTTACCGCACGATCTCGAAGGATGCGGCATGCCTGCTGGCGGGAACTGTCCCTTGGGACATCGACGCCAGGTCTCTCTCCGACGTCTACTGGCGATGTGTCCGGATTCGCACAGAGGGCGGCAACCCTCTCCCCGAAGCCGTGCGTCGGATGAGAGATCGGGCCAAGGACTTGGCGATCGACTCGTGGGCTGACGAACTCCGGCAACCCCGAGTCAGCGTCGCATTGGTGACGGCCATCCGCCCGCTCCTGCGGGAATGGATAGATAGGAGACACGGAGCGCTGTCCTTCCGACTCACACAGGTACTGACGGGGCATGGCTGCTTCGGCCGGTACCTGTGTGAGGTAGTTGGTAGGGAGGAAACCCCGCGATGCCACCAATGCGGCGAAGAAAGGGACACGGCCGAACACACCATCTCGGCCTGTCCCTCCTGGACTAGACAACGCGCGGCTCTCAGAGCCGCCATCGGACAAGACATTTCGCTGCCAGCAATCGTCAAGTGCATGCTGCGCAGCGACCCGGATTGGACTGCGGTCGCCTCCTTCGCGGAGGAGGTGATGGCCGCCAAAGAGGATGCCGAGCGTGAAAGGGAAAGGGAGGCGCTCGGCACTTCAAGACGCCGGCCTAGACAACGAAGACGTGCGGTCAACAACACTGATGGCCGCAACGTCCCGCCTTAGCCGGGGTTCTCGAGGTGGCGGTGTGGGGACACCGTCGCCTCATCGCAACGAGACCCCGAGCGGACCGTGGTGCGCAAGCACTCCTGCGCATCGCGGCAAAGCGACGGAGGGCCTAGGCAAGTCCCTAGGGGGCCTCTGTTCGGCCTAATGGGCACCGAAATGCCCTAAGAGAGTGGAGACTGCAGCAAGCAGTTGATCGTCGCCGGGTTTGCGGTCGTACTATAGTTCCCGCGACTCCGACAATAATGGCGAAGAAGATGGAGTGTCGGGGGTTTTTAGTGGGTAGGATCCCACACGCCCCGGCGTGTTCCCCACACGGCCGGAAGTCTTTCTGAAGATTTTCCCCTCGTGAACAAAAAAAAAAAAAAAAAAAA